>NC_050457.1:14088007-14388007 GCF_903995425.1 Onychomys torridus | reverse complement strand
TCTTGTGAATTGTTCTCTCATTTCCTTAGTTTGCTTTATAAAGCAATGTTGGGGGGAGGGAGTGAAATGTTCACATTGAGAAAATGTATTTGTGAGGATTGAGGGTTACTCACTAGGGCTTAAAGTGAGGATAAAATAACCGGCTTAACTTGTCTTTTGAAAACAAAAACATTATGCATTGGGTACATGTATACTTTACACACTGTACAGTCCCAGTTAAAGTGATTTTCCATACTTAACATGGTTTAGTGTCTCTTGTTGTTTTATTCAACAAATATCTATTGAGAGTCGACAACTTACCAGGGACTATGCAAGGTACTAGGGAACCATGTCCTGGCCATGTAGAGCCGGTGTGTGTGTGTGTGTGTGTGTGTGTGTGTGTGTGTGTGTGTGTGTGTATGTGCCCACACGTGATGAGGAGGTATAAGCACATAAGGAAATTTTCAACTACTGTGGAAGTGCAGAGCAATTAGTTTCTCACAATTATCTCCTTTACAGGGGGTAAAAACTGAGGTTCTGTAGATCAGAGCAGAATTTGAGTGGGTTTCTTGACTATCAGTGTGGACTTCATGTCTCCCTTTGAGTTGGGGGTTTGTCAATGACCCAGAAGAAAAGCAGCTGAGCTGTCTGGCTGGATTGGAATGGGTTGGGGGTGGAGTTTTCCACAAATATCTCCACAAGAGCTCTTGAGTGTATCACAGATGGGAACAGATGGGAAGCTATGAGTGATGTGGTCGCCAGAGGGTATGTAAAGCTCTGCCAATCTAGGAAAACATCCTAGACTTTCTATGCCTCAAGCTTAGTAATTCTGTAGCAAGGTCATTCTGCAGGGCCTGGAAGGATACTTCTCCAGGTGTCTTGGTGGAAGCAGATCCTTCCTGGAGGCAGAGCTAGATTCTGAGTGGTGCACATGCTCAGTTTCAGGGAGTTAAAAATTCCATGTATAATTATTTTTGTGTATTTGATTCTATTATGTATTTCTGACCCATAAAATTAGCTTAATAGTCATCTTCTCTTTATTTCAACCTGAAAAGCAATTTGGAAAGTTTGTCATTTATTTAGCTAACCATTATCTCATTCTGACATTAGATATTCCTTAAACACTTAATTATCAACACAGGAAACATTAGAAAGTGTGAAACCAACCTTCTTTTATTGTTTAACAACACCATAGACAATAACAGGGTTAACATAAAAGAAAAACAAAGCACCATGTAAGATTAACTCATAGACTTAGATAGAAGTGACGTTCAGCCTACACTCACCATAAACAAAATATTACAATAACTTCATAGGCAGCCTTAGCTAATGAGAACAGTGAAACATCTTATTTTGGGGCTTTGAATTGGGAGTGGCATGGCAGGAATCCAGGGGATTCAGTCTTCAGCTTTTCAAAGAACACTTAAGATCTGTAAATGAGAAAATGACAGCTAGAAATTAAATGGTAGAAACTTCTCACTGCTGTGGATTATATGCTGGGGTAAGGGTTCCCTCTCTTCCTCCTAGTAATGTTAGTACTGGAGCTTGTTTGGACTTCATGTCGGCCTCATCTAGTCTTCCCTAGCAATCGCAGCCCTTTGCTCCTGAAAGGCTTGAAGGACTGATATAGTTCCTAAAGCCAGTTAACTAAAGTATGATGTATTTATTACTGGTTATTTTTGTTGGCTTGTGCCTGCATTTCTTTGTCGCAAGAGACCAGAAGCCTGTGTACTACACCTGCCAGATTCCGTGGACAATTGGCTGTCATGTAGGACTGACCACTAGAAGACACAATAGGAAATCTGAAGGTGGTGAGGAGAGCCATTTTCTTTTTGTTGAGATATCCTGTCTGTCCCTTGCATCAGCAGCAATAGGAGAGTAAGTCATCTCTGGGTTCTGCTCTTCAGCCAGAGGCTTGGGGTATGTAGCTTAGTGGTAGATTAGTTGTCTAGCCTGCCCAGGGGCCTGGGTTCTTGCTGCAAGTTAGCAAAAGGTTTTTAAAAAGCAGAGTCTAGGTGACTATAAAGAAAAGACTGATAATTTAAAATTTAAAATACAACATGGCTTCACATTAAACCCTGTAATAGCTAAACTAACTAAGTGCACATCTTTTGTGTGTGTGATGACCATCATACACATGACTAGGTGTGAGTTACTGTAATTTACATCTACTATAAATTTTTTTTACAGCAACTATTGCTGCTGCTTATATAAATTGAAGAACAATTCATTCCTTATTTGGGTTTCATGATAAATGAGATCCATACTCAGAGCTTTTTATTAATTCCTAACTCACTGAAACTTTCTGCCATTTTGGTTGAACTTATCAGGCAGAGGAAACACAATAGTGAATTCATTGCTTCATCATTGTTCATAGATGACTACTTTTCTGAGAGCGAGGTAGTTGAGAGTGCTTCTTGATAGGCTTTTCTAAGCTCTAAAGCCAGTGCAGAGTCTGTGGTCGGTAACTTTGCCCCAATTCTGTGCCTGGTTCTCTTTTTAAGAGGACCTTGAGAGTTGATGTTGGGAGAAGTGGACATAAAGTTTTCATTTGGCTTCATTTTATGAAACAACTTAATTCTATTGTGACCTTTTCATGCTAAAACACTGCTCCCCTGCATGGCCTCTAAAAACACATCATCCATCTGCATCAAATTAAAAGGAAAGACCAAGATTTTTCGGCTTCATGTTCATGGTGGCTTAATTTCTAACAGAAAGGGATGAATTTAACAAAAGATGTCTTTTAGAGAAAGCACATTCTTCTCTATTGTTAGCTGTTGTAAAAATGTAAGCTTCCTCATTTGGTGACATTGCACTCCTACCCCTAGTAAAAGAAAACAGGAGAAAATCTAACTAGCCCTGTATCTATTAAAGCAATTGAATTTGTAATGGAAAACCTTCCTATGAAGAAAAGGAAATTGGACATGACTTGATGGGTTTACATTTTGTTCTCCCAAACTGGTTTGTGTGTTTTGGCAGTTCAGTTGAATTCTGCTGAACTCTGGAGCACAGTGAAGGTCCATGGAACAGATGCTGAATGGAGATAAGGACACCCCACAGACAGGGGGCACCAGCTATGGCATCTCTACAGAAGTACTACAACGAAATTCAACTTTTGTATATAATTATGGTTAAACAAAGGGTTCTTTTATTTTATATTTTTTCTACTAAATTGAGTGGTCACTTTATAGTATGAAATGCTTTTCAAGTGTTCTCACAAAATAAATGTGTAAAGCAAAGAAAGAAAACTAACCAATGGAAAGTTGTCTTGAATTCTATCCCCTGCTACACATAGGGTTCAATAAAGGCTGGGTTTATCTAGAGTGGCTGCCCATCACAGTTCATCTTCATTGTCAACATGACTGGGCTTGGAATCACCTAGGAGACACACCTCTAAGTGTGCCTGTGAGAGTGTTTCTAGAGGTTTACCCGAGGAGAGGAGAGGAGAGGAGAGGAAACTGGAAGACATTATCCCTTTTTCTGAATAAATGGAGAAAGTGAGATAAATACCAGGGTTTATGTCTATTTGCTTCTAGACTGCAGGTACAATACAACCAGCTGCCTCACTTGATGCCACCAAAGCTAGAGGTACTTTCATGATGACTTCCTCATCATGATGGACTGCATCCTTACACTTTAGACAAAAAGGAATCCTTCTATCCTGTCAGGTCTTTTTGTCACAGCAATAAGAAAAACAACTGGTCTGGAGAAATTGATCATTGGGTAAAAGTACATGCTGAACAAGGCTAGTGACCCAATTTTGATCCATGAAACCCATACAAGGATGGAAAAAGATATAAGTGACCCCCAATTTTTTTCTTCTGACATCAACACATGTATTATGGTGCATGTACACCTCCTTCCCTTTCCTCAGCATCACAACACACACATACAAACAAACAACAGTAATAATAAAGGAAAAAGGAAAAGCAATTTGCATGCTGCCTCTGGAAAAAGCCCTGTATGTCTCATTATCAGCAGTGAACCTAGGGTCCAGTGCACTCTAAGCAATCACTCTACTATACCATTGATCCATACCCTCAGCATCTTCTCATAATGGAAAAAATGTTTGAGACAGTCTAACTTTCTACTTATGATCCTTCTGCTTCAGTATCCTAGGGATGGAATCACAGAGATGCACCATACCCAGCAGAAGAGCCATATTCTAACCACCCACTCACTAGTCTTTAGCTTTATCTAATATCAATTACATTTAGAGTCCAGTTCTTACTTTTCCTCTTAGAGTCCATCGTCCTGATGCATATCTTTTATCTAACTGCTACAAGGAACTCAAAATCAGAATTTCTAAAACTGAAATTTTTATACTTCTCACAAATTTCTCTTTTAGTGATAATAATATATATTCTCTAGTCACCCAAATTTTGGAACTCTGGGTTCTCCTGGTTGCCCTGGCTGTCTCCTTCTTAGCCAACGTCCAGTCAGTTGTTAGAGTAGAATGGACTTGACTCTTCAAATCTTTGAGAGGTCTATAGAGCTTCAAATGTACACAACAATGCAATGAAATTCAACATTATGTTAACAGTTTGAAGTTAAGAAAATATTTCATTCAGGGAAGAAGGCTGTGCAATCAGGTGGCCTTCCTAACTAGCTAGAACAGCTTTTCTCTACAGAACATGCTTGCATTGGGTTACCGACTTAGTGTGGTATTATAGGGGCCCCCTGCAGATGTAATGTTCCGGCTTGGCAAAGTACCACAGCCCTGAAGATCCATGAAGTTTATTAATTTTGCTAGGATAACAAGGCAAAGCCCGCCATGAAATGACTCCAGCCAGTTCTGCAGCCAACACAAAATTGTTCAACAGGGAAGGGATTAAACTTGAGCAAAGCGAAAGAGGCAGTTAACTTTTTGTGTGAGTCCTAATGAAAATGGAATGTTGGAAAAAAATGAGGAACCTCAAACATTTCTGGGAAGGGCCTAATCTCAGAGTCTTTCTTATTTTTCCCTGCCAACCCAATTGTATGATAATACTTTAAAGGGAGAAATTATAGACAAGTGGCCCTTGGCATGTATGGGATTGCTGAATGTCTGAGGATTTATTCAGTGTGAGTCAAAGACTTTACAGAACCAAATGTCCTGAATCTTTAGAGTTGCTGACAAATATTAATATCTATGCTATTTCAAACTAAATTTATTGATACACATACACATACACACACATATATTTATACCTAAGATGTGTACTTATATGCACATAGTTAGATTTTCACACACATGTATATATTTCTTGCTGCACAAACAGGAAGGGCAAGACACAATCTAGATGTGGCTGCATGCATGTTTGCAATCCAAGAACAGAACAAGATGGAAACAGGAGGATGCCTGAAATTTGCTGCCTGCCAGTCTAAGAGGAAAAAAGAAAAACAAAGGAAGAAAAAATAATGCAAGCTCCAGGTTCTGGGAGAGACTCTGACTCAAAGGAACAAGGCTGAGGTCTAGCAAGATGCCTCAGCAGGGTAAAGTAATTGCTGCCAAGCCCGATGATCTAAACTTGATCCCTACATAGTGAAGGGACAGTGACCAGTATTACAAACTGTCTTCTGACCTTGTATCCACATTGTGATATGTGAAGCAATTTTCTCAATAAATAAATGTAATTAAAAATAAGAGATCAATGGGACAAAGTGGAAAGTGATAGAGGAAGATTCCTAACCCAATACCTTCATCTGGCTTCCATGGTGTCGCACCACTACAAACATATGCATTCAGTACACATGAAAGATTCGTACATGTAAAGGTATATTTCACATGCATCTCTATACTTACATGCATGATCATGTCATATAATATATAAATTATAATAATATATGAAAGTGTATTTGGATTTTCTCTATTTTTACATTTTTATATGTTGTTGAAAAATTTCTGTAGTTCTTGCAGCCCAAAAATTTCTGATGTTTATTAATCTTGACATGAAACAACTAAATTAATTCTTGGCCTTTATCTAGGCTTGCAACAATTTCAATGTTTATTTTCCTTGCTAGAAATTGAATTTAGCCCACCAGTACATTTCATTAAGATCAGCAGATGGTAATTGCTTTCCAGCTGAGTTGGGCTGGGTTTGAACCAATGACCTTTGTTGTAAAAAAAATTTTGTCTATGTATTTGCCAGGTTAAATTTAAAGTTGAAAACAGTATATCTTAATAAACACTTCCATGAGATGTCTTGATCATCAAATTGTATTGCCATATATAAAATAAACCTATAGGACAACTTTGCTAAAATAGAGATTTTGGAATAGTTTTTCTTTACCAGTAAGTTTTAGGGTAGCAATCACAAATGATTTCCAAAATGTTATGTAACTCTGTGGAAGGGAAGGGTTCCTTTAGTCTTAATTTTTTCTTAAGTCCTGTTCTCTATAAATATTTAAAAGTTTATTGTGCAAAGAACTCAGTTTCCCAAATGAAGCATGGAATAGCTTTTTATTGAGAATTTACTGAGAATTTTGGGCCCCTTGTGTAATCTCAATATCCTTTTAAAAGTGGCTGTTTAGTGAAACCTAATGTGATGGTGGTCTCACATTTGCTCCTTGACCCGAGACTTTCCCATGGGAATAAGGAAAAACAAACCCAAGATGACTTATTTTCTATGGCTTGTCAATACAGATAGTAGGAGCTTGATTGATTTTGTGGGGATCAATGAGGTCATGCGTTAAAAGCTGATGGATTTCTAGACCTTGTTGCTTCAAGCATCATGTAAGTCAGGCTTGTATCCTTTCCTAGAAGCTGCAGAATAGTTTAATGTCTACGTAATTAAGACATGACCTAATGATACTGTGATAGGAAATTGTGCTCTTCTTTTCCCAGGAAGAAAGCACCCTGGGGTGACCAACTTAAGTGACAAGGTCTCCCCAGTCGGGTGTGTACTTAACCTGCTTCTGCCAATGCTGCCTTAGTGCTACTCTCTTGGGCAGAGCTTGCTTTCTGGTACTTTCCCATTCAACTGAAGTCACCTTCTAGGCCCCCTTTCCTCACTTTTTCCTGTGCTCCAGGACTGCTAGCCAACCTATAGGAAGTCTTGTAGAGTCTTGTCCACAAATATTCAGGCTGGTGGCTAACAGGTATTTCCAGAACCATTATCCTTTTAGGTTGCTAATGTATTTGTCCCTTGGGTCAATGGGTAATCTCCTAACCAAATTCTTGCTTTCCATTCTTAACCTCCATGCTCTATCCTGTACAGGGGAGCAGTTAGAGTTTCTAAAATGTACACAAAACTGTTTCTTTTATAGTTCCCATCTTGGTTAGTTTAAGATCAGATTCCTGATCTACAGGATTTATACTGCGCGTTATTCCGCATCTCTTCCCTTTAGATGACGAGACATTCTGATCCCTCCCACCCCATTCCTCACTCCTGCCTTTCCTTGCCTCCCAGATTTCTCAGACATCCTAGGCTTCAACTACACATACATGTTTTTTGTTTCTCTCTACCAGGAAGTATCCCATTGTCCCCTGATTCCTGTTCCCAATATACACTGTGTAGTAATTTCCCTAAATGTCACTCCATACTTATGTCAGATGGTACATTTTCCCAAAGTCTTCTTCTGAGTCTAAAGCAACTAGTTTAAGTAAGTCTCAAAAAAAAGCATTGGATTTTATTATCTTGCCTAGCAACTATTGCTATGAGACCCCTGAGTGACCCTCTACCTGAATATAATGTAATCTGCTGTCTTCTATTTATTCTTTTCCTTCCTCTAAAGTAACGCGTTACAAGTGACATGGGGACACCTACCCCTTCCTCTGGATCAGCACCTAGAGCTATGAACTCGGCACATGACTAGCTCCGTAGCTGTTTGAGGACAGGAATAAACGTACAGCCATCTAGACTATCATTCCTCATTAGGCAGGAAGGACGGCGTCATTCATTTTCGGCGAGAGTCAGTTCTCACCATTATCATCACCTTTTCCTGTAGGCCTTTGATCTGTGCCCTAATTCAACCTTCTTGGACTTCTAGCCAGGAGTAAGTCACTGGTCTTTGGTTAGATCGCCTGATTTAAACTCTTAATATTTCACTGACTCCACTTTTATAACAACTACTGCTTTTGAAAAGACCTCAAATTTTCCTAAACAAAAGTAACTTAAAAATCCTATTAAAGATGTTATAATGTTTAAAAAAAAAGAAAAGAAATTACATTCAACCACCATCCTAATAGTACTGTCTCTCCTTTCAAAATATTTATGTTTTAATTATCCATGCATGGTCTTATTTTTGTATGGTTATATTAAGTGTGTGTACAATTTTGAGTTTTGCATTTGATAGAATATTTCATGAACAGTTTCATGTTACTCCCTATTTTTTGTTTGTTATGGTCTATAATGTTCTATTAATTATATGCTATAATTGAATATTCAGTATCAATAAGAGTTAGATTGTTTACAATTTTTTCTTAATGTAATATAGTTATGAATGTTGTATGAATGGTCTTTTTCTTTTAAATGATTTACTTTGGAGTAGTTCCAAGCAAGAGAATTAATGGGCTAAAGATTTAGATTAACTCACACACACACACACACACACACACACACACACACACACACACACACACACACACACCACATATAGAGCACATGTATTACTTCCTTCCTCAATAAAAGCTTTATACACATTTTCAATGCTGTGAGCTATAAATTGATACTTTCTTGTGCAACTCACCTGCATTGGGTTTTTCTTTGCAAAATCTAGACAAACTCAGTGGTTGTATTCTTTTTCAAATTTTTTTAATTGACTGCAAATTTTAAGGTTTATTGTGCTACATTGTGTTTATTTCTTGTCTATATTGTTCCTCCTGAGAATTTACTGTGGTATCTTTTTGTCTGTTTATTTCTAGATGTCTTAGAGGTATTATTTTTTCTTTTATTAAAAATAGATATTTTTCAATTAAGATGCCCTGATTATGGTTTCCCCTTTCTCTACATCTTCCAGTTCCTCCCCTTTCCCCCTTCTTTCTGGAGTTAGCTTCTTTCTGCCTCTCCTTAGAGAACAAGCAGACATCTAAGGAATGATAACAAAATAAATAAAATAAAATAAAACATAATGAAACAAACAAATTAGAATAGGACAAAGCAAACAGCAGGAAAAGAGCTCAAGAAAAGTCACAAGAAACAGATAAAGATGTAGAAACCTATGCATTTGCACACTCAGCAATCCCATAGAAACACAGAACTGGATATATATGCAATGTAAATGCAAAGACCTGTAGGGTAAAACATAGAAAAAGATAGAATTAAAAAACAAACAAACACATAACACATAAACAAGAAATAACAACAACAAACTGCTCTGACCCAGGATTATGAGACAAGGAACTTCCAAAGATGCTGTTGAGTTCATTTTCTGCTGGCTGACTACTGCTGGGATTCAGCCTTCCCTTGAGAGTAATTTGTTTGCCCAGTTTTTGAGAAAACTTAATTTTCATTTACAAGTGGTTATCAGTTGGAGATATCTTCTGGGAAAGGGATAGGGGCATGCATCCACTTTGATCAGCTCTGGGACTCCATCTAGTGCAGATCAATGCAGGCCCTTTGCGTACCATGTCAGTATCTGTGAGTTCATGTGTGTTGGTCTTGTTCTATTTAGAAGGCCTGGCTTTCATGGTGTCCTCCATTCCCCATCCTCCCACCCCCCACCCCGTCTCTTACACTGTTTCAGTCTTCTCTTCTGAAGGTTTCCCTAAGTCCCAGTGGGAGGGATTTGATGGAGACATCCCTTTTCAGGCTGAGTTCTCATTCTTTGCGTATTGTCTGCCTGTGAGTCTCTGTGAGTCTCTGTTTTTTCCCATCTGCTGCAGGAGGAAGATTCTCCGGCAATGGCTGAACAAGGCACTGAGTGATGAGTACAGCAGAAGGTCATTTAGGAGTTATTTTATTGCTATATTCCTTTAATAGAACACTAATTTTTTCCCTTAGGTCCCTGAGGTATCTAGTCTCAGGTTCTTGGTCACCCAAGCGGTATTGGTTATGGGTTCCATCTCATGGAGTGGGTCCTAAATCAAATCAGATATCAGTTTGTTACTCCCTCAAGCTTTGTACCATCCTTGCACTAGCATATCTTGCAGGCAGGACACCTCTGTAGATCTAAAGGTTTGTAGGAGGCTTGGTGTTTACATTTCTCCTTTGGTAACATGCAGAGTACCCTCTGGTATCAAGAACACCAGTCTGTGGGGGTGAAGGCCATAGGTGGGCCCCAGCTGAACTTCTCCATCTTCAGTGAGTTGTGTAGGGGTTATCTCCAGCAATAGAGCCTTATTCTAAGTTTGTAGTGAGCAGCCTACAGTCTTGGGAACAGCCTGGGTTATTTGGGGGTTCCCATGGGACCCCTTTGGCTAACAACTCCATGGGATGTAACTGATTCCTGGTACAGGAAGCTTCATCTGGTGACAAGAGAAGTCCAGTTGGGGCTCTGTCTCCCTGTGATTGGATGTTTTCATTTAGATCACCTTCTTACATGTACATATTTTAGGACACTACCTCTCAAATGGCCCTTAATTTTATCTGGCTCTCCCAAATTCCCTCCCCCACTCCACTCTTCTCTCCCTCTTAACACCACCCCATCCATAACTATCTTCTCTATTTCCCCTTCTTAGAGAGATATACCCTTCCCTCCCTGTCCCTTACTCTGTAACCAACTTTTGTGTGTCTATGGGTTGTGGCTTGCTTATCATTGACTTAACAACAAACATCACATACAAGCTAAAACATACCATAGCTGTGTTTCTGGGTCTGGGTTATCTCACTTTTATGGTTCCATCCATTTACTTGCAAATTTCATGACTCCATTTTTTAGCAGCTGAATAATATTCCATTATGTAAATATCCCACAAATTCTTTATCCATTCCTCTCTTGAGGGTATCTAGGCTGTTTCCAGTTTCTGACTATTGTGAATATGGCAGCTGTTGGGACAGTGAAGTCTACCTACAATTGTCATAGAGATTTAGGATATATACAATAGAGTAAAGGCATTTAGAGGTTGTGCGAGGTCCACTGTGAACAATGTAATCATGTGCTTAGATTTTATTGCTGTAAGTTATTAGTTTAAGAATAGTACTATTTATTCACTGTTAGAGAACAAGAACACTGATTGATACTTATGAAACTCGGAATTATTTAATAAAATACCATCATACATCCAACAGAGAAACAAACTTAACAGAGTTCACTGGATTATTGTAGGGAACCCATAGTAATATATGGAGTTACAGCTTTTAAAAAATATCACTCTACTTTTCCATGATACTTCCTGTTGTTTCAACATAGAACTTAGCTTTGACTTCTCATGAATAAAGACAATTACACACCTTATTATTACAGTTGCAGTTGGAACACACAGACATGACATTATCACCCTCCCCTCAACAGTTGAGCACAGTTCAACGAGCATTTGGTGTTGCTAGACATTGCCGTTTCTTTGGGTTTCATGTGTTTCCACTCACATTAGACTACAAGCACTTGGAGGATACTCAAATGATGATCATGTTCCTCACATCTATCCACAGGGCTGAGAGAAATGTTCTCAATAAATATGCTCTGGCCCAGGGCACATTCCTTGGAGGTGAGCAGGAGTTCTTTCAGAAGTGGTTCAGAGAGGACTGACCACAGCCATGTGTGCTCCTCACAGATATGTGGGCATCCACACAGATGGACCAAATTTCCTAAGAATAAAAAAAAAAAAGAAAAGAAAAAGAAAAAGGAGAGAGAGAGAGAGAGAGAGAGAGAGAGAGAGAGAGAGAGAAAGTGAATAAAAAATGGACTGTTTGAAACATAGCTTCTGAATTCAGAATTCAAAGGCCAACCTGCAAAACAGATTCTGTACCCATTAAATGACCAGTCTTACTATTGTAAGAGCACCCCGTCCCTGTCACTATAACCCAATCTTCTGAAAAGAAAAACAGAGTCGGAAAACTCCAAGAGCTTCGGACAGAGAGAAAGTCCGATCCTAGAGGCAGACAATGGTGGGTGAATTAGGGGTCATCTGGTCCACCTCTCTCATTGGATTGTCGACCAGGCTGAGACAGAGAGCAGACCCGAGTGCTGAGAAAGATAACACAGGGTGCAGATATCTGGTCTTATGTATGTTTCTAAGCATTACAGTTCACTTTTCCACGTCTTAACAATTTCTCATTTCACAGCAAAGACTATATAATGAATAAAAACCATTTTAAATCTATCAGTATCACAGTGCTTAAAACATCCCAGCTATAAATACAGGAAGACCCCAATGCCGTTTACTAGATTGCATTATGAATGTCCTTTGAGGATCCCTAAGGTCAGTTAGTTGACTTTCAGCCACATGAGGCAGCTAAAGCTGCTACTAATGGTTTATAAAGTGCAAGCAGCCACATACAATGGCTTAATAATGTATAACATCAATTGGAAAGTGAGTATTTAATAAAGTTTAATTGTGAATAATAATTTGCTAGATTTTTTACCAGTGGGAGACTATCCAAATATAACTATTTAGAGCATAATTGTTTATTTCATAGATTTCAATAAGATTGCAACAATGATTGACATTAAGAGACCTGAGTATCTGAGTCTTACTTCTTGAAATTAGATGACTAGGTTTTTCATCCTTCCATGATAATTAACCTTGCCCCAGCTTTCAAATAGTGTGTGTGTGTGTGTGTGTGTGTGTGTGTGTGTGTGTGTGTCCCATGTCCTCAGAACAAATAGGCTTCATATACATTGTTTTATTTATTTGGTTTCTAGTATTAATGCTGGAGATTTTCCTTTATAAAATAAAAACCGAATTCACAAAGAACAAAAGAACTACTATTTTTTTAAATAGGATGGTGGCTGTCTTTCAGCTTCTCCTTCTGGACATCAGTCAGTGTTTGAGACGGTCTGGGGCACTTGGAAGAGAGCATGGTGGCCTGGCACACAGTGCTTCATTTTGTTCCTGGCATGAGATTCACTGCTTAGCTTTGTGCAAGTCATGCCCTTGTCCCTCCGGGCTCAGCTTTCTCATCAGTTGAGGAGAACATGAGTGTTGACATTTCAAGGTTCTCTGAATCACTGGAGAATCAAGCTCATCCTAGGCTGGCAGGGGCCCACAGCCTGGATCCCAAACATCTGAATGACTCTGATTGCTGATCGCTATGCCATTGTAGCCTATGTGAATTAGCCTCATAGGGAAAGCGGGTATAGTGGTGTGTTAAACAATGATGTCTTTGTAAAGAGTAGGTCACTGGTTTTACAATATATAACAGATTTGAAACCTCCTATTATCTCATGTTTTTACTGCACCTTTCCTATATTTAGATGTATAAGTATACATCTATGGTCTAGTCTAGTAACACGCTGTTCAGGTTTGTAGCCCAGGCTGTCCTGTATAACTGGAGTTTTGTAGTAGGCTCTACCATTCAGGTTTGAATAGGTACACTCTACAAAGGTTACACAGTAATGAAATTGCTTCCCAATGTTATTCTCAGCATGTAGTATCATTATTAAGCATCTTCCGGTCCTTTAATTTCCCCTTATGTTTCTTTAGCTGTACTGTTTGTGTGTGTATGTCTAGAGGTTAAAGGAGCAGCATTTGGTTCTCTCCTTCCACCATGTGGGTGCTGGGGGCAAACTCAGGTTGTCAGGCTTGGCTGCAGAACCTTTATCTACTGCCCATCTCTTCTGTCCATTAGTCTTTTCTTTGCTGCCTCAATGTCTCGGTGCTTGAGGTACCAAAGCCCTGGGAGCTCTCATTGCTTCCTTTCCTGACACCGAGGAACAGCAAATATCTCTTGCACCTTGGCAATTCCCTGAGCTGCATGATGGAGGCAGTAATAGCCAATGTGGGCATACTCTCTTTTCTTAGTTACTAATTAGGGCGTACATTGTTCTCAAGGGAAAATTTAAGCAAAATTTATGGGAAGAACATGATTCTTATTTTCAGTTTATGGTTCGGAACTTCTGTTCTTTCTCCCTTCATCACAACTACTCTCTCTCTCTCTGTCTGTCTCTCTGTCTCTCTGTCTCTCTGTCTCTTTGTCTTCTTTCTTTCTCTTTGCTTAATATAAGCAACATTTTGTTTCCCCACTTTTCAAATCCACATTTCCCACTATTCTAAGACCTCACTCAGTTCTCATTGACAGCTACAGAAAGGTGAAGGATTCATGGCACACTGACAGCAGCTAATTGAGCTTTTGGATTTTGGTCTGGAAAAGGCATTTAAGAGTTATGGGGCTATTAATATTTAAATTACATATTTTATAAATGGCAGTCTTACACTCAAGTATGATATTCAAAGAAAACAGTTTTGGTTTATAAAGTATGGTTTGGATTTATGGGCAGTGTCACATTCCTGTAATCCTAGCTACTTGGAAGATGAGTATAAGACAAGCAAGAGTTTGGGGCCAGCCTGGGCTACATAGAGATTTCCTGTCTCAAATTCATGACCTTCTGTTGTTTGAGCTTCATTTTGAGGACTGTGTTCATTTAATTCATTCATGTCTTCCTACTAGTGTCTGTCATATATCTTTTGGCAGAGGCTATCCTAATAAAAACCTTGAGTATGAGGCAAGGCAAGGAGATTGTAGAAGAGGGGTATGGGGAGATGTTGGGATAGTTAGATAGAGTCAATCCAGAGTCAGAGTGGCTGAGGAGGGACTGTCTTAGCCTTCTGTGGCTGTCATCACAAAATACCACTATCTGCGTGGCTTAAACAAGTGCTTATTGTTATATAGCTCTGGTGAATGAAGAACAAGGTCAAAGCATTGACAGGCTTGGTTCTAATGGGGTTTCTCTTCTTGGCTCAGCACACACATAGGTGAACAGAAGCAGGGGAGGGGGAGAAAAAGGGGATGAGAGGAGGAGGAGGGGAGATCACTCTTTGCTGTGTCTCCTGCTTCTTGTAGAGATAGCAGCCCCATTAGAAAGGGGCCCATCCTTATTACCCCATTTAACATTAATTGCCTCCCTCAAGGATTCTGTCTACAAATACAGTTGAGCAGGAGCTAAGTATTCAAACTGTGGATCTGGAGGTATACATGTGAAGGTACACTACAGTCTGTAATAAAATCCTGAATGGTCAGTTTGGTCTCAGGATCTGCTTGCCCTTGAACAAATGGTTTCTATGATTTTGTCCACCAGTTACAACTTGGATTATAACTAGATGTGTTTCTGACATGGGACAAGCAAGTGCAGAGAACAACTTTACCCATGGACAGACTGAACTCGGCAGCCTCCAGAGAACTCAAGAAAATCTCCAGTTTTGGAGAAATTCTGTATGAAATAGAAATCCCTACTCATTTCTTGATACCAACAAATCAGAAAGAAGACAAAAAACCCCACCACGAGTCATCTCCAAGGAAGCCCACCATGAGTCCATCTCTATGGAAGAGAACATCCTAAAGAGTCCACTCCCAAGTTCATCACATTGTTTTCCTCTTGATTTCCCCTGGTTTGGGACATATGTTGATTTCAAATGACTTCTTTTCATTGACACCATACCTTGTGGGTGACTGATATCTTATTGGGCCTGGGTTTGGAATTTAGTAACTCATTTTAGAAGTATGTATGGGAAATTAATGTCTCCCTTTGAATTGTTGGCAGCTAATTTATATAAATCAGTGTGGACCACTAGGCATATATGTCAAGGTCTCCTACAGTCTAGATGTTAGATGCTGCTACTCAGTTTTTTGACACTTCAGAGATGAAGCGGTCAATCTGTATTTACTGGATGTTACTTTCCATATTCACAGCAATGCTTTTTTGTTTTCATCTTGATTCTTAAATTAGGAGGCGAAATGCCTCTTTCTGTACAGTAAAGCCCAGCTTTCATATTTGCTGCATATTCCTTTAGTGACCTTTCAAAGTAAACCTGTGTCTGGTGGTTCAACATTATTCTTGGGAAACACTCTCAGAAATAAAACTGTGCTTAAGTACTATTTCCTTAGTTCAATAAATATTTATTGAGTGGCTGCTTTGTGTCAGGCACTGTGCCTAATGCTGAAGAACCAGACAGACACGCTTCTTTTTTCTCAGAGATTACTGAGAAAAAGACTCGCTATGTGGAAATAAACATTGGGCAAACAAATAAACCAAAGAAAGAGCCGACAATAGTTAGTGCTATGCAGCTAATTAAAACAGGGTGATGTGGAAGGTGGTCAGGGGACATCTTGACTGCTGAGAATACCAGCCTTGCATAAATCAAGGCACCCAACAATCAACAAGTTCCCCTCCTCTGAACAGTGCTGTGGCTTTTCTGGAACTGAAAGGATATGGTTGCTGGGACACAGAAAGTGAGGGGCATGAGTGGCATAAACCAAGGTTAGTGATACAGCTGGAAGCCAACTTGGGAGAACTTTGGAGAAGCGGGAAGTTCAGATTGTAGTGTACACACTGTGGGGAACCACTCGGTGCATTGAAACACAGCTTTGTTGTGAGGATAGTGGAGCAAGGCCAGGCCAGGCTGCAGGACAAGTGGAAAAGAGAGGCTGGGGGAAGGATGCTCTGGACGGGGCAGGGGTCCTGAGGACTGGGTGGAAATCACAGGTTTAACTGTTTGAACTATGTTTGGGGGCATGGTGCCACCTTGACTGAGCTGAGGAAGGTCAGAGTGGGGGAGGGCAGGATCAGGACTCGCTGTCCTTTGTAGAAGTTCCTCCCTATGTCTTGCCCCCAAATTTGACACCTTTATGAATTCTCAACCTTTCATTTTTGAAGTTGACTGTTGCCACTGAACACTTCTAATTTTAAAAACAGTGTATACTTTTTATCTAGTATCATACGCTTTACTCTCTTTGTAAACTTCAAAACTAATTTTACCTGACTACCCCTGGCTTTTCCCCCTCACCAACATGAAGTAGTGAGAGAACCCCATTAAAATTACAATCTGAATTAAGTTTATTTATTAATTTTGAGTTACTATTTTTAATATGCTGTCTTCCTATTCATGAATATAAGCATGACACTTCTTTGCAGGTATTTACATTTTTTACCCTTAAATAAGCATTTATAATTTTCTTTGCATAATTCTTGAACTTTTAATTTATTGAAGCACTTAGGTATTTGTTTCTGTTCATATATTTTTCTCTGTTAGGTGATGATAGCTAAAACAGAGAAAGGCAATTTTCTTTTATTTTCCTGTATTCTACAATGTTGCATATTTTCTTATTAATGTTACTGTATTTTTCCACAGATACCTTTGTTTTTCTAGCCATTGAGTTACGAATGAAAGAGACATTTTATTCCCGTGTTTTCTAATGTTTATATCAGTTATTGATTTTTTAATATTTATTGACACTTCTGAAGTGATGCTGAGTAATGGTGGTGGTGGCTAATCTTAAATTGTTTGGGTGATTCACCATCAGCAATATAAATGTGAATTTTAATGAATAATCTTGGTTTTGTTTATATTAACTTATAGGGAATTGTTATCAAGATGATGAGTTTCATCAAATGAATTTTCAATATTTATTAGAGAATACTTCTATCTGCTTGTAGGTATAATAGACTATAGTGATGAAATTCCTTAGTATGTTGTAGGTTGCATTAATAAAATAATGTGGTTTCCAGAAGTAAGTATTTCTTGGCCATATACATTAATCTTTTGGTATATTGTTGAATCCTATTTGGTTACATTTATTAAACATTTCTATATAGAAGTCAACTTAAACAAGTATGAATATTGAGGTTAGTGAAAATTAAAAATGAATAAGGCCTATAAAGAAGTTTTAGATTTTAAATTTTTGAATGATCTATAAATTGGACTGAGCAGATATATAGAAAGCACCTTAAAGCCTTCAGACACAAAAACATATTGAAAATGTAATCTGTGAATGTTTAGATTTTGTACTTCTCTACAAATTCCAAAATTGTTAACTTACAAGCTAATGGAATTTAAATGAATGATTCAGCATGACTAATTATTACTAAAAGTTATCTATCTGTAAAATAAGACACATTCTCAGATAACCATTGACAAAGTTGTAAAACTAAAATTATGTGCTCTGAATGTCAATGAAAACCTTCCATAAAATTTGGCCATGAAATATGGACTGAAGGCCATCCTGTATCATGTCCTTTTCATCCTTAAGAATATGCAAAATATAAAAAAATACAGCATAAAATTTTTTTTTGTTTTTGTTTTTTGTTTTTGCCAGAGCTGAGGATTGAACCCAGGTCCTTGTGCTTGCTAGGCAAACGCTCTACCGCTGAGCTAAATCCCCAACCCCAAGAATTTTTTTAAAGAATACATGCTTATAGGATCTGTCATTCATTTCTTTTTATTTTCACCTTCTCTCTTTTTGTATTTCCACGCTATGCTTCAAAATCTGTCTTCACATTCCTTTCCAGACCATGGATGTGTGTCTCAAATGGGGTTCTCCTTCAGTCTATTACTGCGGTGGAGATCGCAGGATGATTTTTATGTTCAGAAAACATTTCTTTGTTCTATGTTTGAAGGTAAGTCACGGTGAGGATCCATTTCTATTTCACCGTCTGTCTACTTGAACACCACCCACTCTGCTGAGTTCGAGTTCCATAATAATGACTGATTTGTATCACCCGCAATGGCCGGCTAACTTAGGACAACCAGCTGATAGACTAGACTTGGTGTCTCTCTTTGAATCTTCTGCTCTGTTTTGATTTAAATGCACTCTACGTTAAAGCATTTCAGTTTGTGATACACATGACAAAGTTTTCTAGCCACTTTTCATTAGACTGAGACAACGATGTCAGGGACTTGCAAAGCAATTAGCTAGGGGCTTTGATGGAATGGAGATTATAACACAAAGGCATTTAGGGAAGAGAGAGCTGCGTGTTGGATAGAAGGCAAAGCCTTGTGTTGAATACAGATTGAAATGGCAGGTTAGGAAGAAGAAAGAAATAATATTGACAAGGCAACAGATATTATTGTGTGAAATTTAGTTCCAGGTTGAATATTTTGTCTTGATTTTTAGAGGCCAAGAAACTACCTTTAATGGTTTGCTTAGATGTTAGAAAGTGACTATTTAACAATATTGTTCAGAGACAGGGCCCAGTAAAACTGGGAAAAATGGCCCTTGGAAGGCCAGAGATGGGGCTCTAGGTAAGAAAAGCCCATAGTGCAGGGCTCTGTTCTTACAGATACTGTTTGTCTTTGATCTTATTAGGAATTTTTTTAGCAAGTAAGACAGCCCAGGAGAGGAATTTCTAAAAGGCTCTAATTGTTGACTGGCAGTGGGAGCCAGAGGGTTTGAAGAGGTCCCGTCTGCATGAGGATCTGAAGGCACTTCCGATGAAGGATAAAGGAGAGTTCAAGAGTGGGAATAAAGGCAGGCATTGCTGCTCTAGATAGCCAGGGTTCTGCTGTCTCCTCGGGATATGGCCGACACTGCTTTCCCACCCCCCCCCCCCCAGCTTTGCACAAACATGCTGTTCTACACACTAGGGTTCACCCTCGCTTCCCAGCCTCTGGCTTTGCCTTGAGCTAATTCTTTCACAGAAGATACTCTGGAGAGGTCAGAAGGTTCCCACTAAGGTACCTGATCCCCTTTGAAGGTAAATGCTTGTTTACACATTCTCTTCACAGAACTAAAAAAAGTTTTCTCAGGTCATTAGACATTGAAGAATTACCTTCATTTACTCTAAATTTTTATTCATTTTAGAGGAATTATCCATGGGCTCCTGATAGACCATCTCCAAATGTGGTGTATTCAAAAAGACTGAATATGAAAATTTATGATGTTTAAGTTAAATGGTTTAAGGAACTCCCACAGACCACTATAATAATGCTTTCTTGAATGAGTTTTTGGTAAGTATCCAATATTTACTTTATGTGGACAACATTCGGGTTAAGTACAAATGTAGAAAACTTAATTAAAAAATAAACTAACTTGTTTATACTTTTTGGTATTGTTTAAGAAATCAGATTTACTTTGGGGTGAAATAGATATTCTGTACTTTTCATATATTACTTAAAATATTTTTACAGTTTTGTATTTTGCTTTTAGATCTTAACTTCATTTCAGATTTGTTTTGCCTTTTACAGGTGTTAGGGTTACAATAACTACATTCCTGGTGACACCCTGACAATTGTAGTGTCCTCCATTCTCTGCATTATTTGGCATGTGTCAATCATAATCTGTGTTTTATGTATGCCTAGCTCCTATTCTGGCCTGTTTTCTATTTGTGCCAATCCCACATCATTCAAATATATACTGTCCATTTTGTAGTTGGTAAATTAAATCCCTATTTTGTTTTTTGTCTTCAAATCTGTCTCTTTCATTTATAAAATATAGTCATATTTTCTAATATTTTTAATTGGAGATAAAGGAAATCTTTTATCTTTAATACAATCTGACCGAGATTCAATCCATCATTTATCACTTTTTAAAACCTCATTAAGATGAGAGACTGGTACATAAGAAGGGAGACGTGACCAGTAGAACTTCTCAGTCAAAAGGCCACCTTTTCCCTTCCTCAATAGGAAACACAGTCCAACTGGAATTAACTGGTCTGTAGCCTAGGTGAAAATTTATTTAACTGGAGATGCAGGACCATTCAACTAGGGCTGTGTGTTTCCAAACTCATGAATCCATGAATCTCCTATGTAGGTGGGATTGTATCACATCTTGGTTTCTCTCTCTGGCAAGCTCTGCTTCCCTCCCTTACCTTTCATCAATGTTGAGTATTTATTAACAAAGAATATTTCCTAACAAGCCCCCTGCCTGCTCAGTTCTGTCTCAGAGGCAGCCTTTGAAGAAACCCAACCTGCAATAGATGGTACGTTAACAGGCTCAGTGATGGCATGTTGGAGGTGTATCTCTCACTTTCAACAGGTCCCAGAAACCCATACACGATGGTAAATAGAACACAGATATCTCTTGGCACAAAATAACAAGCATTACGATTGTTAGGACCTTCCTTAAGGATGAGTGGGATGTTAGTTTATACAATGACCCAGCTTTTAAAATTATGAGAAAATGTTAACTACATGGATAAAGGAATTTTGTGACCAGTTATTTTTGTTTTCCACTTTATATATACCTCTATATAGATTTTCACTGTTATACTTTATTTCTACTTTTTGCCCATATCCTACTGTATCTAATTTAGAAGTTAAAATTCACAGAAATACAGGCAAAGGAAAAACATACAGGCTTCATTATAAGTTGGATAACCATTTCCAAGCTTAAATGGTGGTTTTGAAAAAGATTTCTTTTTAAAGGTTGAGAATGTGGGGCTGAAAAGATGGCTCAGCTAGTGTGAATGTGTACAGTTTTTGAAGACCTGAGTTTCATTCTAGCACCCGTACTGAGTAGCTAACAACTACCTTTAACCCTAGTTCCTTCTGGACTCTGTGGGCACCAACACTCACGTGCACATACCCATGCCTCTGTGTACACATAATACACATGATTAAAAATAAAAATAAACATTTAAAAACCGAGACTGTTGAATCACTAATGAAAAGTTAAGTGTGGCGGCCAGAAGATCTCTTTGGAAACAGGGCTGCCTCGTGCAGTAAGTAGTGGACTAGCATTGGAAGGCCGACACCTAGGCAGACAGTGATGCTCTAATGTGGGCTGAACACAACTGAAGTGGATGTGATATGGTAGGGTAACATACAATGGAACACAATGGTGATGCGTATTTTTCTTCTGTATTTTGTACTATGTCACAAGGCTGGAGGGCCAGGTACAGGAGCCTGATCCCAGGCCCATGGAGTTTAGAATCATACATTTGAACCCAGTGACTGACCAGATACAGTCAAGAGGGTCACTACTGAGTCTGAATCATCAAAAGGAATCCAGAAAATCAAGACTTCCAAGCCAGAGGGAGGATACACACTCCTAAACCAACCCATGTTCCCTTATGCCGCTTCTGGGCATACGCCATTTCTTCTTTTGCATTCAAAATCCACCGACATCTATTTTAAAGAAGTCAAGAGAATATAGTGATATTTTATTTGTATTGAAATGTGATTTTATTTGTATGTCAATAAAGTTGCCTTGAGGTCAGAATAAGCCAGAGCAGAAGCCGAGCAGTAGTGGGGCACGCCTTTAATCCCAGCACTTGGGAGGCAGAGCTAGGCGGATCTCTGTGTTCAAGGACACAGCCAGCAGGGCAGACACACGCCTTTAATCTCAATAGCAACCATAGAAGACCTGGAGGTCTGTACAAACAGGCAGTGACGAGGAGGTCATGTGGCTGGGTTTACAACCAATGAGAAAACAGAACAGAAAGTCTTTAAATAGACAGGACGCACAGAAGTAGGTCTCTTGTGGAGAGGAGGAACCGCAGAAGCAGTGAAGGGTAAGGTTTTCCGCTCTTGCTCTGACCTCCTGGTTTTTAACTCTGCAATCCGTTCTGTGTTTCTTATTTAACAAGCCAGTTACATCTACATTTGGCACCCAACGTGGCAAGAATTCATTAAAAAACCGTTTGCCTTGGCAGTGGGTCCGGCTTCCCGCCTGGGCAGGCCTGGCTCCCTAGCTCCAGCTTAGCCCAGGTCTAACCCAGGCCTAGCTCAGTTTAGGACTCAGGCCCTACCTACCTTAGCTACGAGTGGTTACAGCTGCAGCTGGACTTACTTGCTTAAAAAGCTGGTGCTACAAACAACTCAGGCCTGCGGGAGCTACCGCTAATTGCAGTAGCTACAGGCAACTGCAGATAGGCTGCTTTTGGCTGAAATGTCAGCGCACGTGGTCGGTCGGAGCTTAAGGAAGCCAGAGCCCAGGCTCGACTCAGTTCAGACCGGAACATTGAAGCGGCTGGATTCAAGCTTTTAGCCAGAACGTGGCTACGCTTTCTTGCTTCTCTCTCTCTCTCTCTCTCTCTCTCTCTCTCTCTCTCTCTCTCAATTCCCACCTCGGATGCTAGGTCACTGTTTGGAAATTCCCTCGGATTTCTACTGTTCTACGCAGAATTGGTAAGTCATTTATATCAGATATTTTAAAGGAAACTATTTAAAAGAGATTTTTTCCACATTAAAAAAAATGGGTTTTATGTGTACATTGGAAGAAAATTGGGCTTTGTTTGAAATTTTAGGCAGTATGGTAATGGAACAACTATATGAGAAGATTAATGTTGATCGAATTATGTACATTGTTATTCTTCTTATCCATATTTTACACTTTAAAAAGACAGTCAATTTAAGTGCCAGGATAAAAATTTTAGAAAGACCTGTTAAACCTGTTAAAATGAATTATAGAGAAATTCAGATTCAGACAGAAGAAATTAACAGTGAAGTTGTTTCAGGATTGGATTATAAGGTTACAGAAAGAAAGCCTGTTTTCACACAATCACCCTTAATTTATCCGGTAACCATACAACAGCAACCTGGTCAAGTGACTACACAAAATATTTGGACTCCAGTTGAAATGTTAGACTTATGAAGGTTTAAGGAAGCAATAGTATCTTATGGCATGCATTCTCCATATGTAAAACAAATGTTAAACTCCTGGTCAACTTATAATAGAATTATACCACAAGACTGGCGGGAGCTGGCACAGGCGGTTCTGGAACCCGGACAGCAGCTCCAGTGGCAAATGTGGTTCAAACAGGAAGCTAAAAACATAGCAAAACAATGTAGTGATAGAGGTATACAAATCTTCCAGGATCAGCTTGTTGGAGAAGGCCAATATGCTGCAGTACAAACACAATGTTTATATGATATGCAAACTCTAATTCTATGTCGAATGGCAGCCTTGAATGCATGGGACAGAGTTGAGGAACCAGGGAAGAAAACTGAGTCATTTACAAAGGTTATACAGGGCCCAAAAGAATCTTTCACAGATTTCTTACAAAGACTGACTTCAGCAGTAAAGAGAATGGTCCCAAATTCAGAAGCTAGCCAGATAATAATTGAATCTTTGGCTTTTGAGAATGCAAATGCAGCATGCAAGAGAATAATCAGGCCGTTAAAGGCAAGATCTGCACCCTTGGAAGATTGGATTAGAGACACGGTTAATGTTGAGGCTCATGATCATGATAATATGTGGGTAGGAGAAGCAATTTCAAGAGGTTTGAGGAATGTTAGATGTTTTGGATGTGGAAAGCAAGGACATTTGAAAAGGGACTGTAAACAGGGAACTTCTAGAAACAATGTTTCTTCAAGGAACAGTGGCAACAGAATGCCCCTTCCTTCAGGAGTATGTAGAAGGTGTGGTAAGGGAAGACATTGGACCAATGAATGTAGATCAACAAGGGATAGACAAGGTAATACTTTGCCTCAGTCTTTGGGAAACTCCCAGAGGGGCCTCAGGCAGGCCCCTACAGTGAATCCAGTTCAGACCTTTCCTGCAATCGTAGAGGAGACCCCTACTCAGAGCAGTTAAATAACCAAATCCCTATTGGAATAAACCAGGCTACTCAGAGTAATAGAACAACTGAGACAGAGAGAACAGAAAATTCAGGAGAAACCATAAAGAAAATTTTTTGGCAAACTTCTATAAATGAACAAAGACCAAAATTAACAATAAAAATAAATGGTGTTTTATTGTCTGGTCTGGTAGACACAGGTGCTGATGTTACCATAATTGCACCAGAATTTTGGCATCCATCTTGGCCTCTTCAGGAGGTAAATGTTCAACTGTTAGGAATTGGAACATTATCTCAAGTTAAACAGAGTGCAAGATGGCTTGAATGTATAGGCCCAGAAGGACAGAGAGGCAGATTAAAACCATATGTGGCTAACATAGCCATGAACCTGTGGGGTCAAGACCTGTTACAACAATGGAATACTCAGATTAACATCCCTCCAACCTCAGAAATAAATAATAAACTAGCACATGTTTCTGAGAGAAATATTAGAAGGTATTATTCTAATGAGTGGTAACCAGCCATCCATATTATACAAGAACAGGGCAGAACAACTGATGATCTTCCAAAGACACCAACAGCTCTACCTTTAAAATGGTTAACAGACAAGCCTGTATGGGTTCATCAATGGCCTTTAACAACAGAGAAACTCCAGGCTTTAGAAGCGCTGGTAGAAGAACAGTTAAATGCTCAGCATATTGAAGAATCTACTAGCCCATGGAATTCTCCTGTATTTGTTATTAAAAAGAAATCTGGTAAATGGAGAATGGTAACAGACCTTAGAGCAATTAACAAGGTAATTCAGCCAATGGGCTCTCTACAATCTGGAATTCCTTTGCCTACTCTGTTACCTAAAGGATGGCCTCTCATAGTTATTGATTTAAAAGACTGTTTCTTTTCAATACCCCTACGAGAAAAAGACAGAGAAAGATTTGCTTTCACAGTGCCTACTTACAATAATTCTCAACTGGTTAGAAGATTTCAATGGAGAGTCCTCCCACAGGGAATGTTGAATAGTCCAACCCTGTGCCAATATTTTGTACAACAGCCCTTGGAAGTGATACGTAAAAAATTTCCTAAATCTATAATTTATCATTATATGGATGATATTTTACTAGCTGACTCAAGTGCAGATACTTTAGAAAGAATGTTTGAAGAAGTAAAGAAAATATTGCCTGGCTGGGGATTACAAATTGCTCCTGAAAAGATACAAAGAGGAGATTCTATTAATTATTTAGGATATAAAATAGAGCTACAAAAAATTAGACCTCAAAAGGTACAAATTAGGAGAGATCGCCTACAGACTCTTAATGACTTTCAAAGATTATTTGGGGACATTTCTCATCTACGAACTATTGTTGGGGTAAAAAATGATGAACTGAATAATTTGTTCAAAACCTTAGAAGGTGACAAGGACTTAAATAGTCCAAGAGAATTATCACCTGAAGCTGAGAAAGAATTGGCCTTGGTAGAAAAAAAAGTACATGAAGGACATGTAGATCGTATTGATCCAAAGCTGGATTGCATTTTGGTTATTTTACCTTCTAGGCATTCTCCTACAGGAATATTAATGCAGAGAGAAGATATTATATTGGAATGGATATTTTTACCAAATAAACCAGGTAAAAAATTAAAAACTTATGTGGAAAAAATCTCTGACTTAATTTTGAAAGGAAAATTGAGACTTCGTCAATTAGCAGGAGTAGACCCAGCAGAAATTGTTGTACCTTTAACTAAAGAGGACATTGAAAAATTATGGACAGAAAGTGAACCTTGGCAAAGAGCTTGCAGTAATTTTTTGGGAGAAATTAACAGCAAATATCCTAAACGCAATAGAATTGATCTTATAAAAAGAGCTGATTGGATCTTGCCTCGAATTTTACGTGAAAAACCCATATCTGGAGTTCGGACATTTTATACAGATGCCAACAAACAAGGAAAGGCAGGTTACAAATCAGAAAATTTAAGTAAAGTGGTTCAAAGTCCTTATAATTCAGTTCAAAAATCGGAATTGTATGCTATTCTGTTGGTATTAATGGATTTTTTCAGAACCTCTCAATATAGTTACTGACTCTCAGTATGCTGAAAGAGTGGTATTACATATTGAGACTGCAGAATTTATCCCTGATGCTTCAGAATTAACTTCACTATTTATTCAATTACAAGATACAATCAGGGAAAGGAGTCATTCTTTATATATAACTCACATCTGATCCCATACTGGTCTGCCAGGCCCTCTAGCACAAGGTAATGATGAGATTGATAAATTATTGATAGGAAATATGCTGGAGGCCTCAGAATTTCATAAGAAACATCATGTCAATAGTAAAGGTTTAAAAAAGGATTTTTCCATAACCTGGCAACAAGCCAAGGAAATTGTAAAGAAATGTCCTACTTGTTCCTTCTACAATCAGACACCATTACCAGCAGGATGTAACCCAAAGGGTACTCAGAGGAATGAAATCTGGCAGATGGATGTGTTTCACTTTGCAGAATTTGGAAAATTGAAATATGTACACCATACTATCGATACTTATTCAGGATTTCAATGGGCAACTGCTTTGAGTTCTGAGAAAGCTGATTCTGTAATCACTCATTTGCTAGAAGTTATGGCCATCATGGGTATACCTGTGCAAATTAAAACTGACAATGCTCCAGCATATGTCTCTATTAAAATGAAACAGTTTTTTGCTTATTATAATATAAAGCATATTACAGGTATACCACATAATCCTACAGGCCAAGCAGTTACAGAAAGATCCAACAGAACTCTAAAGGACATGATAAATAAACAAAAAGGGGTAACAAAAACCCCCAGAAATAGACTGCACAATGCTCTATTAACTTTGAATTTTCTCAATGCTAATGAGAAAGGAACAACAGCTGCAGAGAGACATTGGTTAATAGAAAAAACAACAGAATTAAATCAGCCTATATACTTCAAGGATGTGCTGACCTCAGAATGGAAACCAGGGTATGTGTTACGTAGGAGATGAGGTTTTGCTTTTGTTTCTGCAGGAGAAGATAAGCTGTGGATACCATCAAAATTAATAAAGGTTCGATTTGAACAAGAGAGACCTCTTAATTAGAGGAGGTGATAGTTCATCAACCAACATGACCATCCAGTTTAAACTCACTTATAACATTAATACATGCCTTTTCATTTAATCAGATGTAACTTGCCAAAAGGGAACCTCCCCAAAATTAGTCTTGGGGGAGGGTTTTTGTTTTTGTCTTTTAGGAGAATGAAGGCTAAGGAATCTGAAGAACACTGGACAAATGAGACAACTGAAGAAAAGGGACAAATCATCTGTTCCAAGAAAAAAGAGTAAAATGGCCTATTGGTATATCATCTACAAAATTTCATAAATCTTCCTAAATGTTTGTTTCTGCTCTTCTCTAAATATTAATACTCTTAGTCTTTTTGTAGTCCTAGTTCAATTAAAGCTTCAAGCTGATTTTGGAGTTGGAGAATGGCTCTCTCCTCCTTTAAACTCAAGCATGTTGTTAAAAGGAAAATGAAAACTCCCTGTATCATACCAGAAGAAAGAGCCATCTTCTGACATGGGACAGGAGAAAAACCAAATTAATTAAGGGACTATTCTATACTAATCTCAATTCTTTGATTCTATTCTGATTCTTTAAACTTTTTTTAAAGTATGAATTTTATATCAAAATTTACAATATATATATATATATATATATTTATATTTTAAACTTTAAGATAATAATGGTCATATAGAGTACTAATTAATTCTAGAGAAAAGGCTTCGATTAGCTGCCTATACATGTCTTTGTGTTTGAGTCTCTTTTCAGTTTTCTGCAGGAAATCACGGCCAGGCCTAACATCAAATGAAATCTCCAGGAAGAAGATGGGGCCCCACAACGACAATTCCACGTGGAAAATAATATCACTAAGCTGACAAACATCATCTACAGATCAGCTTTGGACTACAAAGTGCTTAGAGCAATTCTGAGATGGCTAGCTGAGATGATCCAGTTTCAAAGACTACTTGAATAAGGACTTGAGATAAACCCTGAACTTTGGCATTATGGATAACAAAGAATATAGTTACCTTTCCTAGAGTTTGTCAATTAACCCAAAATTTTTCTTTTCAGAATAAAGATAACTTTGCCCATACCCAGCAGGAAGCAATTTTAAGAATTCGATGCCCACATTCCCAAAGGGGTGGTGTGGGGTGGGTGGTTTTTTAGTCTTTTTATGGGTATTGGGTCTGGGATAGTTTTCATTGTTTAGGAGGGTTGGTTACAAGTTGTTGTTAAGGGTTAGGAAAAGGGCTAGGCAAAAGGTGCTTGTTAAAAAAAAAAGAAAGAAAGAAAAAGGAAAAAGACAATTACTAGTTTTAAATACTTTACATTCAATTGGATTGTTTTATATTGTATACAAATTATTATTATTGAGATTGAGATTGTTAGAATATACCATACACGTATTTCTAATCTTGTTTGAGATATTGTATTTATACCATTCATTTAACAATGTAATGCAATTTGCTAATCCTTGAATGTTAGTATTACCAACTATTAGGATATATAGAAATGAAAATTAGTGGTTAGACATTACAATTGAACTTGTAGTCATATTAGGTGTGTTTTCAAGATCAAACAGATATATTTTAGATAGACAGGTCATCTTCAAACCCTTCAGAGATCTACAGAATATGGCATTTAAAATGTTTTAATAACTTAATAATTTTTCTTTTTTGCTATTACTATGAGACATGATGGCTCCTGGCAGTACCAATCTACTTCAGAGAAAATATGGGCATTGAAGAAACTGCATATGGAGCTAACTTTCATTGTGGCAAATTTAGCCACTGGACAACAAAGTATCCTCGAATCAACTGCTGACAAACAGGACAGACAGGACATGAAACCAAGGACTACCAATTCTTGCCAAAACAAGTGTGGTTGTGGCTTTAACAAAAGGCATCTTCTGAAGCCAGGACAATATGGCACCATCCCTGAAGTGAGTGGCCTTTGCAATCTGTAAAAGTTACCGTGCCCTTTTCTTCGAAGGCAGCTGAACAGGGGTGGGCCAATGGCTTCTGATGTGCAATGGAACAGCAGATGAAACAGTTATTCTTGAAGAATAACTAAGCTCACCCCTCTCAATAGTAGATGGGTGTTTAATAGAGGGATGTGGAGAAGAACAGGATGTCAAGATGAAGCCACATATACACAGCCAAGAAAAATGGACAGCTGAATTGAAAAAAAAAACATCAATAATTTCCAGAATTTAAAATCCTGAATCATGACATGACACTAATGGAATTCAGGTGTTTCTGGTACATGGACTGCTCTCACCAAATGTGAGGTCAAACTGTTGACCTTGTATACATCCTAGTTCACAAAAGAGTCTGTCAGATACGCTAAGCCTGTAGGCTGAAGATGATGCCCCAACACTGCGGAGAAACCTCAGGTGACTGTCCAGGCAGCTGGCTGTTTCTGTCAACTCACATTTTTTTTTTTTTTTTTGGAGCTGCTTATATGCACTTCTTGTTTTTATTTTTTATTAGGTAGTATTATTTCCTTCTTGGGTCTCTGAGGGAGTTGAAGATCAGTTAGTTATAGTTATAATTTTCTTTGTTAAGGATTTCAGAAAAACTCACTAAGAGCTGTAAGAGCTATAAATTTGAAAGACGTTATAAGACAGTTCTGTTAGCTATATAAGTTAGGATAAAAAGTGAATCAGGTACATTCTGGACTTACCAAAATAGGACAGATAATGGAATTATTTTCTCTGAATTTGTCAAATACAAATGGACTAGACATTGTTTAGGTATTTATTGTTTGTATATATGGTATATATAGTTATTGTACTTTCGTATATAGTTTTTCTTATATTAGTTATAACTTTTTCCTTTTTTTCTTTTTATTAAAATAGAAAAGGGGAAATATAGTGATATTTTATTTGTATTGAAATGTGATTCTATTTGTATGTCAATAAAGTTGCCTTGAGGTCAGAACAAGCCAGAGCAGAAGCCGAGCAGTAGTGGGGCACGCCTTTAATCCCAGCACTTGGGAGGCAGAGCTAGGCGGATCTCTGTGTGTTCAAGGACACAGCCAGCATGGCAGACAAATGCCTTTAATCTCAGTACCAACCATAGAAGACCTGGAGGGGTCTGTACAAACAGGCAGTGACGAGGAGGTCATGTGGCTGGGTTTACAACCAATGAGAGAAGAGAACAGAAAGTTTTTAAATAGACAGGACGCAGAGAAGTAGGTCTCTTGCAGAGAGGAAGAACCGCAGAAGCAGTGAAGGGTAAGGTTTTCCGCTCTTGCTCTGACCTCTTGGTTTTTAACTCTGCAATCCGTTCTGTGTTTCTTATTTAACAAGCCAGTTACATCTACAAGAGAAGGTTTATTCATGTCCTGTAATTACACTGTAAAACCACGAGTTGAGAAGTATGCCTTTCACTCGAATCTGAGCAGAAAAGCATATTCTTTATTTTCTTCAAAAGACCAGTCTACACATTCAGAGTCTATTCCTTTCTTCCTTTTTAAAAAGCTGTTTGGGCAGCGCAACTGCACGTTCCTTTAGAAGCTGCTTTCTGAGGTTCAGTCTGGAGGTTTATTTTAGATGTGACACCTGTGTGAAGTGCAGGGGTTATATCCAAAGCACTTCTTTCATTTGTCTTTGTGGGAGAAAGGTCGCTGCCATCAAAATGACATCACATTTATGGGGCACCTGTGAACCCGGGCAGAAGTTGGCTCCTGTACAAAAGGCTTTGTTTTCCTTCCCTTTGCTGTGGTTGTTAACCTGATTTCTTCTTTCCATAAATTTTTTAATTGGTTTAATAAAATATACAACAAGCTGTGAATGCCTCCTTTCTATCCATTCCACTGTGCATGCTTACATAGTGAAAGAGAGCTAACCCCAAATTACATTTTGTTACAAAAAGAAAATTTAAGGTTTCAGAGAAGCTAGGAAATATTTCAAAGAAGAGAAAATTAAAGGCAGTGAGGGTTTCTTTGATAATAACTCTCAAGTCTACATTAGTTGCTCTTGCATGAAACCTCCCCGGGCATTCTGTAGGCAATGAAGAAGGTATACCACTCTATTATCTCTGGAGCATGTGAATTTTTACTGCCAGAGGTGTTAAGCTAATTTTTTAAAGGGCAAAATAGGAGATGGCGTTTTATAATAACTATTGCTGTGCCCGAGGGTAGCCAGACAGATGGGGATCGCAAGGTTATAGTCTTTTCTGAGAAGGGTTTAATTTTTCTTTTGGTAGGTATTCTCACTGAATGATTAGAGACAGGGCACAGGATTTTAAAGTTTCAGATCATTGATATGGCCAAGTTTATCACTCATCCCTCAGATGGTTTCAGGGTAAGATTTAATTATTAAGACGTAAAAGCTCCAGTTTCTGAGTCATAATTTTTCTTCTTGCTCCCTCTTCCCTTCTCTCCACATCCTCTCTCATTCAGTATCTTTTCCCCTAGCAAGAATGTGCTTTGGTGTGTATGATGGGAGTCTAAGGCACCTCTACCCCACAAGGACATTTCCTCTTACACCTGGTGTCTTAGCTTCTAAATGGGAAGACACAGTTTTCTAGGTTGTGGTAGATGGAGATACAGGTCAAGATGTTAAGAAAGGGAAGTGTCAATGAAAACGGAAGAGAGCAAACATGTGAAGTCGAGGCAATGACCAAGAACACAGAAGGGAACATGACAAAGATGGAAGTCGAGCCACTGAAGGCAAGGAAGGGGGATGGAGTACAGAGTGTTCTGCATGTAAAACACTCGGGAGAAAATAAAACCTGTGTTTTGAGACCTTCCCATGGTTGTACATGCAGTGACAGTGTTCTGGGGGACAGACTGGCGGCACTGATTGCAAGTTGAGCAGGAAGCTCCAGCTACACAATTTCTATATCATCACCCATACTCAATACAGACTGCACCATCTCCTTTACCTATGCAAGCCCTGACACCAGGAGTGAATGTTTTAATCCCTAGGGGATGGCTATATTACATAGACAAAGACACAGTTTGAGGGTGACATCTTCTCTCCCATCCTCAGATGAAGATTTGTGTAATACACCAAGGATTTATGCAAATCCAGGATTTATATCAAATCCTGTTGTTCTAAGACCAACAGTCCAAGACAGGTTACATGACTAGCTTCCCTTGGTCATAAGCTGTATGAAGTCAATTGTGGGACTTCTCAGCCTGCATAATTATATGAGCCAGTTCCTTGTAATAAGCACTCTTGACTTTAACTGAGCACCTCTAGACTGCTTATTCTCCTCAAGGCATGTCTCAGGCATGAAGAGAAGACTCAAGTGAGCTTTGTAGGAGAAACTGGGGGTAGAACTCCCATTGCAGGATGCTTGCTCTCAAGAAAGAAAGAAGCTACACTGAGCATCGCCTGTCCTGTATCCTTACAGACAAGATGAGTTAATCTTCCTATGTGTGATTTGTGGATAATGGTGAGAGGGCTCCAGATGTGCTGGGGAAAAACATCTCATCATGCAAGAGTGCTTCAGAAGGGTGGAACAAATATAATTCTCATAACAAATGATCTTACCCACAGAATACTGCTTGGTCCCTTCCAATCCAAAGTGGCTGAAAACCAATTTTGACACATGTATAAAACAGAGATTTATACTCCTACATGGAAAGAATCCAGGAAGCAGCTTCGGTCATGAACTTGCAGGTGTTTTAAAACTGTATCTTTCCCTGCTTCTTCTGTATCCCTGCTGGTCATTGTTTAAATACATTTTCTCCCATTGAAGACAAAATATATCAGCAAAGCCAAGGACAGTGCTAATAACAGGTGTTCTAGACTCTTGACCTAAAAATCAAGGTCCCCCACCCCACCACCTATGAGCAAACACTCTGAGAAGTTAGCTGGTATTTTTGGTCAGCTACTTGACTCCCTGCCTCTGACCCAATTCCTTGGCTGTGTCAATGATACAATCGGGTCATCAACCATCCTCCCATAGTCAGAGAATAGGGTTTTGTGATTGGTATTGTCACGTGAGTCATGTTAGATGGGAGACACTTCCACTTTGCTGCGGTTCATGGAGGATCTTTTCCATAATATCTCATACAATACTGAATGAAGGTCTGAATGAGAAAGGAGTGAATAATGCTTGGCAATCCCTCACTCTCCCAAACTTTTTGACATTTAAGTTAATTATTGTATGTCTTTTAAAACCGTGCAATATATTTTAAAACCTATTTCTCTGACTCTTAAAAAATAGCTACAATTAAGGCTTCGGGGGAGATCTGTGGAAATAAAAAATAAACTGTTTCAAATATAGCTTATAGTGACCAATTAATACTTAGGGGCATCACTGAGTTCCTGGAAGTCTTCTAAGTCAAGGGAACTATTTGGCCAGATAAAAAGTCCAAAGAGGCCAATGTAGTTGGGTCATAATGAAAAGAGTGCAGCCGTGTAAACACTGGCAACTAAGTGGAGACTATTAAAACAGCTATCCAGACTAGGAGAACCAGGGGGCTAGTAAAACAAAACGTGTTTGTTCTTTCATGAACTTTTTGGATTTGTTCATATGTGAATTCCACTAGATTCTCCATGGACTTCCAGCTAAATCGCGTATTTGTGTAACATGTTTTGTCATGGATAAAACAACATTCAACCTATGAATTGATAATCAATAAATCATAAGGCATGACTTAAACCATTTCTTATAAATGCAAAGGAAACATTTTCACTTGTTGATTTACATACAAGAACAGAAGCTTACATTTAGAAGGCCTGGTTAGACAGTTAATGTGGTAATATGGTTTTATGCTGTGTGAGTACCAGAGAGGGACAGTTAACAATGAGGGAAGAAAGCTGGGCCAATTGCTACAGGGTACCTCTCTTGTGACCTTTTAAAATGGTGTCCCACACTGAGTGAGGTGATTCTAGAAGCATAGGATTTTTTTTTTTCTTGCTTCCCGTGTACATATTCATGAGTTCCAAGTCTTCCTTGAGTAATAGAAAAAGCTCAGGTAGAAAGAAGAGATAGGTATACTATCATGAAGGCCATAAAAAGGTCCTCTTCACTTGACTGTTGAAATTAGTCAAACCCAGCACTCTGGGCTTGTTCTGGGCCAGTGCATCAGAACAGAGAAGGACAAATCTCCAGAACTTGGAAGTGCTGCTCATGTGATGTGCTGTCTACCAAAGTGTATTTCCAGTGAATTTCCCTTAAGCCAGCATCTTGCCTCCTGACTTGCCAGCCACCACGTGCACTCCCTTTCTTACCACAGATGGATTTGTCAGGAGTTAACATCAGCAGCCTTTTCCTTTTTCTTTAGGTTCTCACAATCTGCTTAGAGTTTTAGGTATCTGGTTACATACTGTTCTGGTTTCAATGAAGGTGTTTTTCGATGTGAATTACCTTTCCATTAAGAGACTATGTGGTCCCATGCAACCAATGAGCAAAAGGCTGACTTTCCACAGCACCACCCAAGCAAGAGGGAATTCCCTAGCAGCTGCTCTGGGTTTCATTTGCAACATCCCCTTCCCAGTTCTCCAGCTAACTGCCTTTGGACTCCAATTCAGCTCCTTTCTGTTTCAGACTTTGGCCTTCCCCATTGGATTTTGAGCTTGCCAAACTTCCACAACTGTGTATATGTGCCAACTTCCTTAAAAGTTCTCTACTCCCATATTTACATATTATATAAAATCTCCTTTTATATACAAATGTGTCTTTAAGATCACATCATATGGCTTCATATAATAGTACTCTTGAAAGTTTTGCAGTTTCTCTAGCAGAATGATTTGCTGTGTTTGCATTGCATGCTTAGCTGTTGTACACACACACACACACACACACACACACACACACTCACTCTCTCTCTCTCTCTCTCTCTCTCTCTCTCTCGCACGCTGTTGAAGACTGTCCAAAAGACTTTGGCATTGCAGGTCAAGAGAGAAGGCGATACTAACTAGGAGTTATGAATGTAGAAGAGGGTAGAGTGACATTAGTTTATCAAAAGTCATTTCTCTAGTGTTTTGGCTACTTTTGCTCCTTTGTAGACAAAGTCCCAACTGTAACCACAGGGACTCAGACAGGGCGAATAACAACAAGGATTCCTTTCATATGAGACCCCAAATCTGAATCTATAACTCCCTAAGACTGGCAGAGATCCAACTCAAAATCTTATACTTATAAATTGCTAACCTCTTTAGAGATTTACAAAATTTATTGCTTTTGTTTTTTATCCTGCATTAGTTTGCAATGGTTAAATCGTTTTTAACCTTTGAAAACATATAGATCATGTTGCTTTTGGAATAGTTGACCAAATTCTGTTATTTTATCTAGAATTGCCTCAGACACTCCTTTAGACAGAGGCCTGTGTAGTTGGTAATGTCTGTTGAGCAAATTGATGGAGTTGATGACTCAAGCTGGCACTTTAAAGAGCTGTCAATTTCCTTTGTTTGCTTATGTATTAGGATACTTTCATCATTGCACATGCTTTTTGGAACTTTTCTGGCAATTTCAACAAAACAGTTAGTTCAGCAAATAGCTCTGAGAGCCTGTACTATTATAGCCTGAACAAGATGCCAGGAAGAGCTTTGCTGATTGTTGTGTGGTGGGTTCAGCTCTCTGAAGAAGTAGCTGTCACTGTCCCAAAGTCTGTCTGACCAAAATTGCCTGGTTTTGGGCTTTGTGTATGGACAGTGGTCAAGAGAGGTAGTTTCTGGTTCTGATGGCTAGGTATGACTGGCTCAGGCATGTGACAATCTTAATCTTGCCTTGGTCCCACTCACTTACCCTGTTCCCACACATGTAAACTGGAAAGTTTAGCAGCACCTGATTTATTAATTTGTTGAAATGATTTTAAAAGATAGAGCACGTGAAGGACTTGCAACAGGTGTTCTCAAGTGGTAACTTTATACAATAATATCGCTGCACCTGTGTTTAGACTGTGACTTTACCCTAAGACTAGGTATGGAAGTTTTCCACTTAAGGTGTCATGCTGGTACACACAAAGTTGTGAATGGTGAAGCATCTGGGCTTCAGAGTCTGAGATTAAGATCTTCAAACCTGCATTTCACTGTAAGTTAGTTGCTCAGAAAATACTCTGGATTTGGAGAATGGGGACAGTTCAGCAGGCCCAAGACAAGGTTAAGGTCACCACATGCCTAAGCCGGTCAAACCTAGTGCAGAAACTACCTCTCTTGACCATTGTCCTGTACATAAAGTCCAATTCCACCTGTTGAACAATGTGAGCAAAGCAAATAGGTAAATGAAATGCGCCAGGCGGTGGTGGCACACGCCTTTAATCCCAGCACTTGGGAGGCAGAGCCAGGTGGATCTCTGTGAGTTCGAGGCCAGCCTGGTCTCCAAAGTGAGTTTCAGGAAAGGCGCAAAGCTACACAGAGAAACCTTGTCTTGAAAAACAAAAACAAAAACAAAAACAAAAACAAAAAGAAAGAAAGAAAGAAAGAAAGAAAGAAAGAAAGAAAGAAAGAAAGAAAGAAAGAAATGCTATCAATACCACTTCGGCCAACTTTCAGATTTGAATGTAGCCACTAAACTAATTTGCATTTATTTATTTTATTTAATATTTATTAATTGTGTGTGTGTGTGTGTGTGTGTGTGTGTGCATATTTATGTGTGCTAAGGAGTGTATGTGGAGGTCAGTTGACAACATCTAAGAATCTGTCCCACCATGCAGTTTCCAGAACATCTGATTCAGGGACTCAGGCTTGGTAGCAAGTATCTTTATCCACCAATCATCTCACAAGCCCAGGCACTAAATTTAGATCAACATTATTTTGCTATGTCACTGGCCAAGAGTTAAGTATGTAACCGGGTACTCTGGAGATATAAATACCCTGTACCCAGTTCACAAGACAAAGAAATACAACAATAGCACAGAGGAAGTGAATTTCCAATCAGCATTTTCTATAACATAAAATAAATACTAAAAAGAGAAGAACGACATAGGCATTGCTAGACTACTTTAATCTTAGAGTACTGTCTTTATAAAATGCCCATTTTATTTAAACATATTATGGGATACTCTCCTTAATAAAAATATCCAATAATATTGCACTCAAAACAAAAATGATACCCAATAATATCTCACTCAAAATACATTATAATTATTATGTTGAAAACATTATGGCTAGTTCTTCCACTTTGCCCTACATCTTGATATTTTGCTTTTGATTTATATATTTATTTTAAACGTTCCTCCACATCTGAATTTTGACCCTCCTAGTTCTTGCTAAGCTACTGCTTTTGGCCAAACCAAACTCTTCCCTTCGTGTGATCCAGCCAGGAAGAATGCTGCTTGACTGCTTGTTGGTCTGTTGCTGTCCATCACCTTTAGAGACCTTCTGAACCATTATCCTTCCATGCTGCTATTTGATTTGGAACACCTGATCTTCTCAGTGGTGTGTTTTAGTTTTAGTTTTTGTTTTTTGAGACAGGGTTTCACTGTGTAGCTTTGTGCCTTTCCTGGAACTCACTTTGGAGACCAGGCTGGCCTCGAACTCACAGAGACCCGCCTGACTCTGCCTCCCGAGTGCTGGGATTAAAGGCGTGTGCCACCACCACCTAGCCTAGTGGTGTTTTAAGACCCGTGTTCATTCTTCACTTCAGTGATACTTAAGCATTACAGCTAGTGGAATCTCAAGAACATTCTTTGAAAGAGTATCTAAGTGGTACAGCATAGTAAATAGGCTTTGTGGGTGACATGGTTGAGAGCAACACATTGACTGCGGGTCTTTGACTGAGCCAGCATAGGATATTCCAGTTGGAGGGATCCGGATTGAGCCCAGAGGAAAAAATTCATTTCCCTCTTCAGCGTGATGGTACTGTGAGGGAGGGTTTGAGACGTACCCTCTTTGTAGACTAGGTGGGGTAGTTCTAGAAACTAAGGATTTTAGAGCTGCAACACTCATTTCTCTCTCACACGCATTTCTTTGGTGTCCTCTATGAATGGTAGAGAACCTCATCAACACAGACTGCAGTCCCAGTTTCCAGCTAAGGTCAGCCAACAGAGAACTTGACCGAAGTTTGGAATGTGCAATTAGAAGAACGTGTTTTGCTTGGGCTCTACCTTGGCCCTTTTCATGCTTCCAGTCATGGCTCTCTTCCCTCCATCTCTGACTGGAGAGGTGGCTGCAGGTTCTGATAATACGGTGTCCACCCTGGCGTGACTGGTTTTCTGTGTTGCTAATCTCACAGTTGCTTTACTCCTTCCCAGTTGGAGTTGTAAACCTTTGATTTTGATTGAGATATTGCAATAAGTGCCAACAGTCCAAGTGGAGCAGCTCATAGTCAATGCCTTTGCTGCTGAGGTGTTTGTTCGACCTTTCAAGAAATCAGGAGAAGGAGAAAGGGAGGAGAAGGGGGAGATGCAGAGGGGAAGGAGGAGGGAGGGGGCAGGAGGAGGGAGGGGCAGGAGGAGGGAGGGGCAGGAGGAGGGAGGGGCAGGAGGAGGGAGGGGGCAGGAAGAAAGAGAGAAAGAGGGACGGGGCAGGGACAGAGACAGGCAGCGAGAGGATGAGAGCAGTCAAGTCCCAGGAGAACCAGCGTGGTGATATGGCTGGTTCTAACATTTGTAGAGAAAGGAACTTGGAGACAATGGGTCCTGAATCTGCTCTGGAGCCTCGCTTCTGCTCTCTTTGGTGTTTTCTTGTCACTCACTTGCCCATGCTGCAGTATGGTTTTCCAAACCTCTTCTCATGCTGAGAATTGTCAGCCTTATGAATTGTTACGTTTCCAAAGGAGCCTTATTTTACTTAATTTGCCTAAGGATGGTTTTCCTGCTTTTTTTTTTTAAGTCATTCCAATCCTAATTAACCAAATTTCTTTCATAAAATTCTGTTGTTTGAAATATATACTGCAAGGACATCATATAGATAAAGATGATGAGAAAAGAAGGATTAAAGAAGAGATGAAAATCACAAAAGGAACGTCCTTTCCAAGAAAAAAAAATACAAGAGCAAGTTACTAAAACAACATGTACCAAACCACTGACAAATGGAGCCTCCTCTAGAATTACCAGCAGAAAAAGGGATTTAATCACCGCTGGAACTTGAGAATCGATTTTTCTGGCTGAGCTCAGTGGAGCCTGAAAGGAGACAAAAGAGAGCTTGTGATCAGATGGAGATGAGCTGGGAAAATTGACTTTGGCACTCTGACCCGGGGAAGGAAATGAACCGTACGTAAGCACATAAGCAGTAAAAAGGGGTCAGCTGCTACTCGGATGAATCTTGATTTTAACTTGGTGCCATTGACAGGTCTGACATTTCAGGACAATTTCTACCTACACAAGATTAGCAACTCAGTAGACCGAATCACCATGAACAATTGTGGGGGACAGGGAGGGTTTCCAGATGTGGATTTCTTTTCCTTATATATCTGGAAGTCACCAATGAGCTCCTAAGTTCATATCCCACCTAGAAGTCCAAAGATGCCTTTCAGGGTGTGCAGTTTTCTTGCTGTGGACCCTTGCTTGCTTTTTTCTGTTTTTAACTTTCTTTTGAGCTTATTTTCATAGAACTAGAAAGACACCCCAAGGTTCCTGAAGACTGCTCCTCAAGGAGAGGTAAAATTATTTTAATAAAAAAAAAAAAATCCCAATTTGTCCCTTTCTGACCTTGTGTTTGTAATAGAGAGCAGTCTGCAGAAAATTAAAGCAAACTCCGACCCTGAAGGATGCATACATTTTCATTTGATTCTGACAGCCTAGCCAGCAAGAGTAAGCCTGGGAAAGGCTGATTTTCAATCAATTCAAAGGTGAAAGCCTTTAATTTCCCCTGCTGGTCCAGGAAATGCTGCCTATACAGAGCTATTTCAGGATCTGTTTGTTTTCTGGCTTTCTGGGGTCAAGAATAGAGGCATTTGCTAGTGTCATTGGGGTTTGGTTTTAGGCTTCTGTGATGTAAATTGAGGTTAATTTTCTGCCACTCAGCCTTTGCAGTATTTGATGACATTTCCTCAGGATTCTCCAGAGGAAGCCAGAAGCCTGCAGACTTTCACACTGAACCAGAGTGCCAGAGTTTGTCCAAACTTGGGGAGGAACTAGTCCCTGACCTTTGAGATAGTGTCATTCCAGTTTTGTGGACACTGATCAGTTGGGAATGTCTCAAAGATCAAATTTTACTTAGGTAATTGAACTTTGTTTCTTTTTACTGTTATTTTAAAAAGCTCCATTCAAACCCTTTCAAAAATTTAACCAATTTTCTATTAATCTTTGAAGTTTTACTGGGAGGATTTTTATCTTGATTTGAGATTTTGTAGATAGCTTAACGAGTCTTTTTCTGATTAATTTTCAACCTACAATGTGATTCCCAATACCAAAAACTAGACAAGACTTTAGTCAATGAGAGATTCCTTGAGACCTGGAGACAACAAATATAAACTCCACAAATAGCAAAGTGCTTATTTTGTTTTTCAAGAAAAACATCAAGAATCTGCTCGAGGGTGGTTTGAAACTGATTTTTTAAAGAGTGAGCTTGTGCAGAAAGAGCCTGTTGATCTGGTTGGTGACCTTTCATATCACAAACTCACCATCCTCCACACATCCAAAGGAACATCTGACCTGTGAAAAGGCAATGATGACCTGTGCAGAGAAGCTTAAACCTCCTCATCTTGCCGTGCAATCAGCATGGCGCTTTCTTCCACCTCTTCCCATAAAGTCCCCTGATACCAGTTGATGGGGGAGGCTGATTCGAGTTTCCAGTTCCCGGACTCCTGATCAGTTGACCATGCAAGGAAACCCTTTGTTTTTGCAAAGCTGCCATATCATAGTTTTGGCTTCTCTCTTAGTTTTCCTGCCCATAGCAGGAAATAAAATATTCAGACAAGAAAAGCGGGGGAGCATATTTTCGTTCACAGTTCAAGGCATAGTTCATTCTGCTGGGAAATCAAGCCTACAGGGACTTGAAGCAGGGTCACATCACATCCATAATCTGGATCAGAAAGCAATCAATGGCATGCCCGACAGGCTCAGTTCACTGTCTATCCCTTATATCACACAGGGTTTTGTCCTTGGGAATGGTTGGCCATAGTTAGATGGGTCTCCCTGCATCAAATAACATGATCAAGACCACTCCACTGCAGGCATGTCCACAGGCTCATCCCTAGTGATTTTTGGCACTGTTGCCTTGACAACACTAACGAGCCTCACTTTCATGTGTATCTGTCAGTAAGCCCTTGTTCCAAATTAAGAGCAACAAGGCTCTAATCTGCCAATCACGTGGGTTTCAGGGGAAAGTTATGTAAAAGAGATACTCAGAACTATATGTCAGTCAGTGAAAGGTGAAGAGATGATGAAAATAATTCAGATCTTTATTCTATAAGCACTAAGCTAGACACAAGGAATTAAGAGCTAGGAGTCTTATTTCTTGGTAACTTTATAAGAGAGAAAAACATCTAAAACTCCAACTGTTTGCCTTTGTAACATCTCAGCTCCTTCATGGTTAAACTGGACTTTGTGAAATCATGGTATTAGTGACAGTAGGTAGCATTTGTGGAGTATTACTCCTTAAAGTGTTTAGCCTTATTTTATGTGCTGCTTTATTAAATATCTCTCATAACTTTATGACATAGATTCTACATATTCCTTCTCTGGCTCATTCCCTCTGTCCTAAGTCTCTTGAATATTGATGGAATGAGATTGGGATCCTGATCTCAGTTCTTGTGAAGTGACTGCGGGTCCTTCTTCACTACAGTCTGGGATCTCTTCAGTCCATGCCATTTTACAACACCAATCTCTAAACTTGACAAGGAAGAAAGAAATAGAACCTCTGCATACTATCACAAATCCTTCAAACAGTCTTTTATGAAACATAGTATTTTGAGGTTACTCTGAGAATTCCATACATATATGCAATGCATTTCATGCCCCATCCTCTTAACTCTCCCCAGATCTCCCAACTTCAGGTCTTCTTTTTCATTTTTATTTCGTTTTATCTTTTATCTTTTATAACCCGCTGAGTCCAATTAGTCCACCATATATGCATGGCTGTGGGGCCATCCACTGTAGCGCTGTCCATCTACCATGGGCCTCATCCCTGAAACAAGCAAACAAAAACCCAAATAAACAACAAACAAACTACTTTCCCTCTTCTAGCAGCCATCAACTGTCAATAGGGATGGGAGCTCATGTTTCTTTGATTCTCACATGCTGGGATGTTGACTGGCTTTATCTTGTCCAGGCTGTGAGTCCATGAGTGTAACGACCCTGTGTTGTCCAGAAGACAGTCTTCCACAACTCCCACACTACTTTTCTCCCATGTTCCACGGTGTTGTCAATGAGCAGAGATGCTTTTCTTGTGAGGACTGAGGGCTGCATTTATCTATTGCTATACAGATGTGTATTTAGAAGGCAGCTGGATACTTTATCTGCTTAGCACAATAAGAGTCATAGGCTCACCCTTAGGGGCTCTAACCTTCCCAGCCATGGGTTCTTGGCCAGATTTTCTGTATTAGGTGTAGACAGACTACTTTGGGGGATGCCATCTAACCACAACAAAAAATGACACAGAGACTTCTTATTAATAAAAGTCAGCCTTAGCTTAGGCCTGTTTCTAGCTAGCTCTTATAACTTAAATTAACACTTATTTTTAAATCTACATTCTTCCATGAACTCGTTACTTCATCTCCATTATGCCCATCCTGGTTTTCCCACGTCTGGCTGTTAATCCTCTTTCTTCTTCCCAGAGCTCTCTGCCCCCAGAAGCCCCACCTAACGTCTTCCTGCCTAGCTAATGGCCATTGAGCTCTTTGTTAAACCAATCACAGTGACACACCTTCACCCAGTGTAAAGGAATTTTCCACAACCATTTGTAGTGAGATACCTCCTGGGGAGTGTACCTTAAATCCATACAGAAACTGGCTGGCTGGCTGCCTCTATAACTTGTGCTACTATTTCATTCATGGACCATATCTTGCCAGACCAGTCATTATTGTAGCTCTCAGGGTTTACAACTGGCTAACACTGTTGATGACTTTCTGTTCCAGGATCCTGAGTAACATCTTCTGGTATTGTGAAGGCTGGCTAGCAGGCAGAAAACTCTCAAGTCAGTATGAGCTTGATATTTCCAAGTACAAGGCTAAAGTGTAGTGTCTTTGAGAATAGAATCTTTTTATAAAGCTCTGGTGGGCAGCCAAGAGCAATGGCAATAACCTGCACTGGTTGGTCTATGGGACTGACCTGACCAAAAGCTCAAAGAAAGATGTCCTACACCAGGCACTGGGTTTTTCATCTGGCAACTTATAGCATCAGGAAAGAGCATCTTGCTCCATGTATGTATAGTACATCTATGTATGTATGTATGTATGTATGTATGTATGTATGTATGCATGTATTTATGTATCTATCTATCCATCCATCCATCTATATCTATGTATTTATCTATGTATCAATGTATCTGTATCTATGTATCTATGAATCTATGATCTATCTATCAATGATCTATTGATGATCTATCTATCTATCTATCTATCTATCTATCTATCTATCTATCATGTATGTATGTACAAATGTATGAATGTATGTATTTATGTATGTATGTATGTATCTAGCTATCGATGATCTATCAATCATGTATATATGTATGAATGTATGTATGTATGTATCTATCTATCTATCATATATGTATATATGAATGCATGCATGCATGTATGTATGTATGTGTCTTTCTATCATGTATATATATGTATGTGTGAATGTATGTATATATGTATCTATCTTAAGCCCTCCTTCCCGTGTTCTTCTCTTCCCTACCCATCTATCACCCTCTCCACTTAAACCCAACCCCAATTATTCTCTTTATTGTCTTCTTATCTTCTGTTTCTTCCTCCTCCCTGAAGATCTCTATTTGCTTTCCCTCTAGCTCTAAAGTCGCTCCTTTATGGTTTTCTAGATCCACAGGTTCTGCATACAATCATACAAACCTAACATTTTGGTGTTAGTACCAATGTAAGGGAGAATATGAAGTGTTTGACTTCTAGGTCTATGTAATTTCACTCGGCATATTTTTTCCAGTTTTATCCATTTACCATCTAATTTTATTTTTCTTTATAGCCTACTAGAACTCCATTGTTCAGATGCTATATTTTCCTTTTCCCTTCATTAGTTGCTGAACATCTGGACAGTTTTCTTTCTTAGCTGTTGTTGAAGAGAGTAGCAGTGGGCATGGATAAGTGCTTGTCTTTGTAGTAGGATACAGAGTCCTTTGGGTGTATACCCACAGTTGTTGTAGATGAGTAAATGGTGGATGTATTTCCAGCCTTTTGAGAAATCTTCACAATGAATTCCATAGTGGCTGTACCAGCTTTCATTTCCATCAGTGATGGATGAGACTCTCCTTCTCCACGTCATTGCCAGCATTTTTGTCATTTATTTTCTTAAAAAAATTGCCATCTATTCATGTGTGTGTATATGTGTGCATGTGTGTATATGTATGAGTTTATGTGTGCACATGTGTAGGTGTGTGTGTACAGATATATGTGTGCATCTGTGTGCATGTGCACAGGTGCCTACAGAAACCAGAAGAGGATGATCCCCTGGAGCTGGGGCTATAGGCATTTGTGAGCTGTTCCCTGTGGCTGCTATGAACTGAACTCTAGTCCTTTGAAAGAAAGACAACCCTCCAGTCAAGTTGGTTTTTTATTTAATCCTAACCATCCAACTGTCTTAAAATAAGATATCAAAGTATTTTAATTTACATTCCCTGGTGACTATGGGTATTGAATACTTCAAAAATATTTCCTAGTTGTTTGTATTTTTTTCTTTTGAGAACTATGTTCAGTTTCATGGCCCAACTTTTAATTGTGTTATTTTTTTCTTGGTGTTTATTTTTTGAATTCTAAACAGTAATCCTATGTCAGGTGTATTGCTGGCAAAGATTTTTTTCTATTACCTAGCCTGTGTCTTCAGTTGATTAACTTTGATACAGACATTTCTTTTTAATTTCATGAGATTTCACTTGTTATCTGTCCTAGTTCCTGTGAGAGCAGCTTTCTATTTAAAATGACTATCCTACCAAAAACAATATACAGATTCAATACAATCCCCATCAAAATTCTAATGGAATTCTTTATAGAAATTCAATAAAAATCATCTTAAAATTTATAGGCTGAACATAACTCCTTAGAGAGCCAAAGCAATCCAGAACAATAAAAACATCATGGAAGGTATCAGCACCCCATCCTTGACACAATGGAACCACAACAGTAAAAACATTATTATACCACTACAAAACAGACACTTGATCTATGGAATAGAATCAAGGATCCATATGTAAATCCATGTAACTACAGCTATGTGATTATTGACAAAGATGTCGAATCACATTGGAGAAAAGACGTTGTTCACAAATGGTGCAGGGAAAACTGGGCAGCTGTAGGTAGGAGAGTGAAACTTGATCCTTACCTGTTATCACTTTGCACAAAAATAAGTTCCAAGTGGATCAAAGACTTCAGGAGGAAAGTCAGAGGACCCTTCACGCATTCCTTTTTAATTACTGCTCAAGTTTAGAAGTTAGTGTTCAAAGGTGCATCATTATGGCCTCTTCACACATTACGTCATGATGTTTCCTTGGTTTTCCCCTTTTCTCACACTGACATTATTATGTCACCCACCCCAGCCCCTCCTGCTTTTGTTTCACACACATGTCTTTAGGTTCTCTCCCCCTCCCGTAAGACACCCCATCAAGATCTCCTCTTTACTTCCATGAATTATCTTCAGTGGGTTTTATATCAAGAAACAGGTGACCCAAACACTTCTAGACCCAATTGTCTCCTGTCTATGGAAGTATTTTCAGCCCTACCTATGGCAATAGTTGAAAATCAGTTTGTAGTTACCGACCTACATGGAATCAGTGCCTTTCACATAGTTTAGGAAAACTATGGTTAAAAACCTTTGTCTCTCAGAACTGCACCTCCAGTGAGCACGGGGCCACACAAGCTGCCTTGCCACCAGACTAGGGTGTCTGCTGAACATGCTGACCAAAAGCTGACCCAGCACAAAGCCGGGCTCTCCACCCCAACAGTTACTACTAGCCAGGCTTTCAATTACAGTATCAACTTTCTGGAGAAAGACTAGAAAATAATCACTCTCCTTTTCCCAGCTTTAACTGAAATAAGGACTCAATAGTAGTCATTAACCATAAAGATGAGGAGGTTCATTTGCTTTCCCTCTAAATACAAATGCTAATGTAACAGTGTAAATAGTGCCAACAATGGAAACAAACAGAAGACCAAGTTAAACCACAAATGCACAGGCCCTTACCACTTGGCAAAACGTAAGAGCTAAGAGCATTAAAATCATGGCATTAAGGCTTACATGTAAAATGAATTGTAGGACTGTATGGGGCCAGAGGAGCAATTTATCAAATTGAACCAATGTGACCCTGGAGATAGGGATATGTTGAAATAAGGAAATATACTTGAAATAAGGGAATAAGAGAATCCATGACATTTCTTAGGAACTGAATATTTAAATATCTCCTATCTTAAATCTTTTTTCTCATTGTCTGCATTCTGTCAGTCCTTGGACTACTGAAGGAGTATTTTGGGAACATCTCTAAGGTGCACATGAGCTTTCCTGAGGGAGAAATAGGAAAACAGTGGGGCTGAACAGCCAATGGGAAATGGTTCTGCCTTCAGCCTATTTGGTACCAGTGCTAAAGAATAAATGGGGTCTTTTACTGCCTGTCATAAATTCTATATATTCCCATTACAATTAAATTATACCCAATTTATCTTGCATCCACAAGGTAGAAATGGATGGTGGTTTCTAGACAATCTCTCTGAAAGTCAATGACTTTGTATGTGTTGATGAAGCTCTGTGTTCTCACTAGACTTTGCATATGAGGAAGTCCCATTTCCGTGCTTAAACAAGGTGTTTGTACATGCTAATGTGTACCAGAATTGTCATGTGTGGTGATTAGCATGAGTGGCTACTGGAAACTTCTAGGATGATACTGGGGACCAGATACTTTTAACTGTATAACACTGAGAGTTATTCTTTTTTCTATACTTCCATTGTCTGTGAAAAGAATGTGAAATTTCCTCATGGGGGTGAATGTAAAAATTAAGGTTGTATGTGTGTTGGGCTAGAGAGATGGTTAAGTGATTAGAAACACTGCTCTTGAAAAAGATTTGTTTCATTCCCAGCATCCACACAGTTACAGGGAACTCCAGTTCCAGGGGATCCAGTGCCCTCTTCTGACCTCTGCTGGTACTACTTGCTTGCTCATGGTGCACATACATATTTTGGTAGTTTAAATGAGAATGGCCCCCATAAGCTCTTATGTTTGAATGTTTAGTCCCCAGTTGGTGGAACTGTTTGGGAAAAATTGGGAGATAAAGGCTTGTTGGAGTAGGTGTGCCACTAGGGTGGGCTTGGAGATTTCTAAAGTCCATGCCTTTCACTTCCAGTCCTCTCCCCACCCCTCTCTCTGCCTCATGGTTGTTGTCTCAAGATGTAAGCTCTCAGCTACTGCTCCAGCACCATGTCTTCCTGCCCTGTGCCATGCTCCCTACCATGATGCTTATGTCCTAACCCTTCAAACTTTAAGTCAGCCTCCAATAAACTCTTTCTTTCCTAAGTTGCCATGGTCATGGTGTTTCGTTATAGTAATTGGAAAAGTAACTTAAAAACATACTTAGGCACACACACACATACATATACAATAAAATAAACTAAAAGCAAAAGATTGTGTATATGCATTTCTATATTTGACACTATAATTGTTATGTCCCACAGACTTTGAGCCTGAGTTTGGGACACAGTATGTTTATTTATTCATTTATTTTTTATTTAAATATTTAATTAAAAACACTACTTCTTTCTCCACATGGAAGTCTATTTTTACTACTCCATATCTCTGCATCAATTAAGATTACTCAGGATGGATTTCTTGGATTCATGTAGGCACAAGAGTGAAAGAAATGATTCTTTCATGTTTTAGTTGGCTATCCTTGGCCAATTTCCATAACTCGTTAGAGCCTCTCTTCATTCATCTATAAAATGAGAACAATGGCATTGTTCCCTGCCAAGATATTTATGAAGTTCAAGAGATCATAAAATATGAGTGCTATAATTTATTAGAAAACAATGCATTATTGGTATTGCATTGCAGTTATTTGTAAAAGCCTTCTAGTCTTAAACTACCCAAAAAATTCTTACGCACTGATTTCAACAACTAAACCATGTAGTTAATAAGATAGAAAAGCTCTCAGATAATCCTTTTTAGCCCAACGTTTTGTCCATTGAGGTTTGTTTCTTTATCAATATGAATTACATCATTTTCCCGTGGACAATATGGTGACAGGAAAAGTAGGAGATCAGGGGAAGATTTCTGCGTGCCCAGGGAATGGTGCCACTCATAGTGGACTGGGTCTTCTTACATCAGTTAATGAGCAAGACAATCTCCTAAAGACATGCCTCCAGGCCAGTCTAATTTGGGAAGTGTCTCAAATGAGACACCCTTATCAAAAGACTCAGGTTATATCAGACAGATAATTAAAGCAAAGTAGGATTTACATAAATTTGGTAGAAGCAGAAACCTGGGACACTATAATTTATTCTGAAGGCTTTGGAAATACTTTGTGGGATACTTTATAGAAATCTTTATTTGTAAACTAAATCGAAATGTTGCTTGGTTAATAGGAGCTTGCTATATTTGTATAATGTCATATGCTAAAAGAAAAATGCCACCTTTAGGGTTAAGATCTTTTCTCTTGAGCTGATCCAGGCGCCTTTCTCATTTACTTGATGGTTGGCAGCAGCTCAGAGGTGCCCTGGAGCCACCACTCTGTGTGGGACTTTAGGTGTCAGGTATGTATCAGCATGAGCCCAAATCTTCTGTAGGAATGTCTGTGGATGTTAAGGAACTTGTGTGTGTTTTAAGGTCTTTCTGTGGATAAACTTCTAATCACTCAGTTTCCATCAAGGGTGGATGGAAATCACACGTGTAGGACACGGCTGGCCTAGGTTGTAAGTCCGGCCCAGTCTGCCCTGAATCTCCCACTTCTTTTTCTGAAGTTCCCTCTCCCAGTGACCAACTAGTCACTCTGGCCCAGCAGTCTTCCACTTAAGGCTTCTCCTGGCCAAGGCTCCGTCTAGCTTTAATGTGCCATCTATGATTCAGAACCTTTCTGATCCGGAAGCTTGATGTTACTTTAAGTTTCAATAACCTCACGGTAGTATTTGAGGGCATTGCTCCAATTTAACACATCAGAATACATTAAGCAAATGTCTAATTTATATCCCTAGTAATTTTTGTAGTAGTGATATGTTTCAGGTCTCTGTGTGACATTTTATGCTTACATTCATCACATGAGGCTGCCCATTCCAATTCACTAGTAAGTAATTGATACATTTTTACTTATGTTTGTTTGAGACAGAGAGGGTTTTATACAACACTGGCTGGTCTTCCATTTACTATAGAGCCAAGGATGATCTTGTATTTCTTCTCATCTTGTCTTCATATCCCCAGTGCTGAGGTGTGTGCTACCAAGCTTGGCCTATTTCTGGTTTTGCAGAAGACAGCAACATGACATCTACTATGGGTTTATTACCCTGTTCCAGATAAGGTGTTAATGGCTGCCATCAGTGGAGACGAGCTCCCCTGTGAGTTCTTCCTCATGAATTCAACTGTCTTTACTCCTGGCTGATCAAGGCAGATACTGTGTTATAAGCCTCAGTCTTAGGCACTGAGTCTGGCGTTTTACCCAAAGAGTAACACCATCCTCTCATGGGTGCCTCAAATGTATGTTTGTGAAATGTCCTAGACCAAAGTATATTCCTCATAGGCAACATCTGCATTTTAAAAGAAGCAGCAGATATCTTAATCCAGGGAAAAGAGTAATGTAAAGATGGGTATGGTGATGACCATCAGATAATGGTAAGTCTCTGTTAGCTAGTAGCCAGCCTGTCTAGACAGTGAGATCCTATCTTATAAAAACACAAACAACACAAAATAACAACTCACCAACAAAACCTGGGGTTTTAAGGAGCTAGAGAAATGGTTCACTGGTTAAGAGCACGCAATGCTCTTCTAGAAGACCCAAGTTAGGCTCCCAGATTCCCAGAACCCACAGCTCACAACTCCAACTCCAGAGGGTTCAGTGTCTCCTCAACCCCGCAGGCAGCTGCACACATATGTTGTACACACACACTGTGGTGATTTGAATGAGAATGGCTCTCATAGGCGTATTTGAATACCGGGTCCCCCGTTTGTGGAACTGTTTGGGAAGGATGTATGACCTTGTTGGAGGGGGTTTGTCCCTAGAAGTGGATTTTAAGGTCTCAAAAGTCCACACCATTCCCAATTAGTTCTCTCTGCTTCCTATTTGCAGACAAAGATGTAAACTCTCAACTACTAGTCTAGTCCATGCCTGTCTGCCTGTTGCCATGTTCCCCTTCATGTTAGTCATGCATGCTAACCCTTTACAAGCATGAGCTCCAAATTAAACATTTTCTTTCATAAGTTGCCTTGTCTATGGTATCTTAGCATATCAATTGAAAAGTAACCAACACATACATAAATAAAAATAAGTTAAATCTAAAAAACCAAAAAGAATATTGTAGACACTTTAGTCATAGGACAAAGGAAAAGGTACTCTTACTAGGCATTTGCTTTCCTGACTCCCCACTCTCTGACCCCATCTCCTCACACGGAAGTAATCTACACCTGCCTTGTCTACAGCCAAATTTTGTGTCATCCTTAAAGCTCTGTTAGTATGACCTCAGCAAGCTTTTGAAATAGATAAGCAAAAGCATGTAGATTGCAGCAAAGACAATTAGGAAAATTCAACATTCCTAATGCCTTTCGAAGTCTCCTTTCTTCTCTGAAGTTAAGGACACAGGCACACTTTGAGCAAAAACCATAAGAAGAACCTAGAAACCAGTGTTCTTTCTCATTGCTTGTCTTCTGCTTAAGTGAAGGCAGAGGCCGCAGATCCCAGGCTTACTAAGGGAAAGAGAGAGCCAGGAGTTGGAGAATTGGTCTCATTCACATTACATTTCACCTAAGTGAGAAAAATCATGCGGAGTTGTGATATTAGGAGCTTTTTTTTTTTTTTTTTTTTACTGCAGCATAGCCATATTGTGAAGAAAATGCGGATTTCTTTTCTTTCTTCCTCCCTCCCTCCCTCCCTCCTTTCCTTCCTTCTTTTCTTTCTTTCTTTGTAAAACATTCTCCCCTTATCAGGATGAATGACTTAGGAACTGATCTTTTAGAAACAAGTTTGTTATAGGAAGGAAAGTCCTTCTTTTAACTGCAGAGTTTATTGCAGCCTATTATTGGTTAAATTATTAAGGCCACTCCACGTAGTTAAAAGGGAGGTTTATTTTGTGGGGTAACTTACAAATGAAGGGGTAGGTTACAGGGTCTGGCAAGGGTATAGCGCAGTCCGGCGGTGTTCTCTTGAGAACTCTGCTCGGTCTACCTCCAGCGTCCAGAGTCTGGGAACCAAGAGAGAGACCTCTTCCCGATCCTTGGTCTTCCGCTTCCTCCTCTGCCCCGCCTTGTGGGCGTGACCATTACCGAAGCCTCAGTGGGGGTTGGAACTTCCAGGCCAATGCTGGGATGGCTACCCACTACAGCCTATGACAGAGATATTGAAAACCTGTAACCATCTGTTGAGTTTATATGCGTGTTTAGATTATTGAGGGCATTGTGGACTGAAACATAGAATTATCTATTTGGTTTTAGCTTCTAGGTAATAACTGTGGTTGTCCCATAGACATTGCTAATCTTACCTTTTCTGTTGGCATACAGCGAAGGCTGATGGCTGAATATGAGGAAGTGTTGCAGGGACCACTTCTGCAAGTTGAAGCTCCTCAGATGATGAAGTCCCTGCTTAATAAGGGATGCTGATGTGGTCTACAACGGGTAATTGTGGTTTTGACAATGGCTTCCTCCTTCAGAGATTCCAAGGGTTTAAGTCGATGCTGGTCTTTGTGTCTTTCTTATGAAAACAAGAATAAAATAAATTGATTCAGTGTAAAAGGGGCTCATACCAAATGGTCAGCCCTCACCAGCCAATGTCATCACCTGCTTGACAGAAGGCTTGACACCTCTCTCCGCCCCCAAGCTTCCTGTCATGCTCTACAGAATATGCAGATAGTAAAGATGACAGATGCCCCAACTACATTTTTCTTGGTTTTAGATAATCTGAAAACTGTAGACAACACTGTTTTTTTTTTTCCTCTTTCTATCCATTAGGTTTCTCTTTTGTTATTTCTATTGGTCTAAACCTCTGCTCCTCTCAAATTGGAACTTTCTGCTTCTAGACTGTTCCCCTTGGGCATTTTGGCTGTCTCTGTAATGTTTCATCATTTTCTCTCCAGGGGCATCTGTCTGCTATCAGGGCCAACAGGGCCAGCTTTGGAACTCATTGTCTGTCAGGAGTTCACCACACTAACATTTGCTTTCTCATTTCTTCCTTATTAAATCTCTTAATGGTTTGCATTATCTCCACCAGGATCCAGGCAGAGTTTCCTCACATAAGGATGTTCCAGCTGCATTATGCTTTCCAACCTTCTCACAGTTGACTGAGTCTCAGCTCTGAGTGAACGCCAAGGTTAAATCTGTTGTGTCTTGGAGGAAAACAAAGACAGCAACTCCAAATATAAATCGCAGTTTACCATGGTATTCAAGTTTTGTTGGGAAGTAATATTGCTGTGCATTGGCTCTATCTGAACCAAGCTTTTTAATCGTTTCTTTTAGCTTTTCAAGAGTATGATATAATTGCATCATTTCCTCTTCCCTTTCCTCCCCCAAAGCCCACTTGTATCTCTCACTCACTGTTCTTTAAAAAATTTTTGTGACCTCTCTTCTCATTAATTGCTCTTTGTATATGTGTATGTATATATATAATGTATATGTATATGCATATGATCTATGTGTATATATGTGATGCATATGTGTATATGTATACATATATATGTGTGTATATGACATATATGTATGTGATGTATGTGTATATATGTGTGTATATGATGTATATGTATATATATATGATGTAGGTGCATATATGTTATGTATATATGTATATGATATATAGGTGTTGTATATGATGTGTATTTCTACCTGCTTCTTTTAAGGGCTGTGCAGGAATATTCCCGGTACAGACAGGAAATTCTCATTCTTATGAAATGATATGAAGCCATCAGCCAGAGTGGAAAGGCAAAAGCAAGTCCTTTCTTCCCCCAGTGGGGTTATTTGCAAATCAGCACCTTCTCACTGTCCTTTCCCACACTGCTGCACCCCTGGTCAAGGTGCTCCCCCTTCAAGCTCACACGGGTCACTGCTGCACCTCTAGTCAAGGGGCTCCCTCCTCAAGCTCACATGGGTCACTGCTGCACCCCTGGTCAAGGGGCTCCCCCCTCAAGCTCACAGTAGTTCCGAGGGAGCACAGAGAAGGGAGAATGTGGGTTTCTGAGCTTGACTACTTTATTATAGCTTTAAGACAATACTTTAGGAGGCAAACCACACTGATTTATCAAACCCCATTCAAAAATGGACTATAACAGAGTCACATGCTGTGGATGGGGGTTAGATTCCAGAGACAGTGAGTAAGTGAAGAATTGGAGAGACAAAATAATTCTTGGAGAGTTTTAAAGAGGACGCTTCACTGGAAATCAAAATAGAGCCAGTTTCCCTTCTGATTTTCAAGCAGATGAGCACCAGATGAAGATGTTGGCATGTATTTAGACACCATGTTATCCCCCAAATATGTATTTTTAAATACTGTGATCACACTTAAGGAAAAATAAAATCTGCCTGTTATAACTCTGGGGGATTTTCTCATGGAATAGAAGACCGGCAAGACTGCCTTTAGTTAAAATCTCCAGTGCAGACTCAAGTCTCCAACTTTATGTCTAACTTCATGTAGTTTAGATGCACAGGATCTATCTCCAAGGTTCTCACTGGAAGTTCCAATCATTGAGAAGGAGGCTGGAATTCTGCATCTCTTCTGGGAGACGACAATTGCAAGGAGTGGAGAACATGGCCTCCTGCAGGAGAACATGGCCTGCTGTTCTTGTAGAGGCATTGGATGAAGGCAGGGGATAAGGGACCCAGATAGACTCTGTAATTAACCACACTGAAGCTGAAGGTCTAAGAGAATAGACTGTATTTGCCAATTCAGAAGGCAAACTTAAGGTAAAATCTTCAAATATAGAGAACTCAAATATGGCTGCCCCAAAGGGCTTAGAAGACCATTGTAGCTGATTGCTGTGTAGACAGCAGCCGCAATAGGAGAAGATCTTTGCATCACAGTCTCCTGTCTGGACAAATCTACTTGTTGAAATTTGAATGTTACATTTGAAGGTTTCACTGTACATGGATTGTTGTATTAAGTTGCTGTGACTATGGTGATTTCTATCACCTTCAGGAGTATCTCTTTGAATACATTCTTCTGGTCAGTAAGTTTAAGCCTTGAGATGCCAAGAGAAGAAGCCTCTGCAAGGTTCTGGACAGGATGTGAGTGAAGATATGTATTTCGTTTGCTCAAAGGTATTTTTGCTATAATGTGGGCAGAGGAAATGCGAATCCCCGTGAATTCTGAACTTCAGACTCTATCGCCTAAAGGGCATATTTATGAAGGTGGCTTGCCCACCACACTGGGATCTAAACTCTGCTTTAGAGCAATAACTACTTCTCTGATTAGGGGGTCCTAGGCAGCATAATAGCCAATGAGTACTCATTCTTCGACAAGTCAATTGTAGGGTTTGCTGCCTGCCTCTGGCTCATACCTAGAAGTGTCAGCAAATTTGCTCGTGAGAATCTTCTGTTAGAAAAACTACACACAGTAAGACTTCCCAGATTTAGGTCTACATTTTCCCACATTTGTGTGAATGGCGTAAGTGTGTGTGTGTGTGTGTGTGTGTGTGTGTGTGTGTGTGTGTGTTGGGATAGTATTGATTTATTTTAACTTTTAAATAAAGTAATAGAGAATTGGTTAGTGATAAGTCTTTGCACCTCAAAGGCCTCTCCGCTGACACAGAAATTCAAATTAAACCCAATCAGACCTAATTGGAAAAGCCCAGGTTTAAAGGGTAAAGCATTCCAGGTGATTCCCTGGTCCCTCAAAGAGGAGACCAGGATGAGAGATGGGAAGAACCACATGTCTGTTTCTGGGATGCAGCTTATATACCCTGTGGGTGTGGTCTTGAGTCTTTCTGGGGGAGGAGCTGTGTTTGGCGGGCTTTGAAGGGGCGGGTCTAGGGAAAGAGACAGGGGAGGGGAGCTGAGGTGGATCTTCCACCAGAGCAGGGAGTATATGAGGGCTAAGTGTGGGGCCTTGACTAGTCTAAGATTTATTGCTGGGCTAACATTCTGTCAGTCTATCATGAGTCCTCTCTTTACATAAAATTAAAATGAACAGTGTTCTAACTTGGATTCATTAACATCCCTAGCTGGAGCCCTTCTGTATGGACACCTTTGACTCTGTACTTTGGACTTTGATAAACAAAAAGAGCCATGTGCCCTTCAGCAGTCTCCATGATAACCAGTTTCTGTGTGGCTCCAGAGCTGGCTTGTGAGCCCTTTAGGGAAAGCAGGCAGATTAGCTATCTGATGCCAAGTTGTAGAAGAGGCTGAGTAACAGAGACTGAGAACTGACTATGGACCAGCATCCTATTAACTGCTCTGCTTTTTCTGTTTTTATTAACACTCACAATAACCTGAAGGGCTCAGCTAATGGATTTTATTCAATAGATGGTCTCAGTGAGGCTTAGCAAATCATTTACCTAAGCTCACAGATCCAGAAGGTGAGAGTCAAGGGTTCATCGCAGGTTGCTTATTTCTGGAAAGGCTCTTTCAAAAATAGCGTGATGGTCTATTGACTTTCTGTGTTTATTGCAAGTTAAAGTCTTTTCTGCTGTGCTTTGTGAAAATGGAAAATACTTCATAATATACATGTGATAAATGTTTTTGAATTGCCATCTAAAAACAAGCATGTAGTGAAACCAACCATTAAAATTCATATAAACTTACTGTATAATAGAATAAAATATTGTTCCAATTTTAAATTAAATAGATCAAAATAAATATCTAGTGTAATTCCCAGAACTGTCAGCTACTCACTATCTGTTCAGTCAATTAGACATTATCAGCTGTTTGTATGTTCAAGAGCTATATTGAATTAACTGCCAGCCTTTCCGTGTTTTGCTGGTTGCCATGGTTACTGTTGCTTTGCTTTGCTAACTGCTGTCAGAAAGCGACCAGCATACACATCCAAACTGGTGACTTCTCCAGTGAGGAGGCTTACATGGAAGACTGGTTCACTGCTAATTATTTTTGAGAGAGGCTGGTGAGACAATGAAAGAGCCCTGGACATTCTCACAAGAAGTCTTTCTCAGCATGTACACTAAAAATCTCAAACTAACGCCAACGACAATATCACTATGCCATGTAGCCTACTGCTTCCAAAATGTGACCAGAGGCCTCATGTAGCTCAATTTTAAACAGTGGAGTCCCCGCCTGTTCTCCAAATGGATGAGAAGCATCCAAATGGGTGGAGTATCCAGAAAGTGTGTGAGCAACTCTGGAAGAACGGCCATTTCTTATTTTTGTTATTGTCTCTCCACAGTTTTTGGGCGACTGTGGCTTTTCCGGGTTTTTCACGGTATGTTGAGATTTTCTTGTTGCAGAGGTGGTGGCGTTATTACAACCCACGAGGGGTAATTTTGGTTTTAAACTGTGCTCGTCTTATGCTCTCAGGCCACACAGGCTAGCCCCCACCCTCAACATGGACTCCAGGACTTCGCTTGTGTAGTTCATGACCAGGGGAACGTGAGGTAGGAGAGAGAGAGCATTCTCAACATACAGTGACGTCCCCGATGAAGTTACGATAGGCTTGGCTTTCAGTAAGGCAAGTTCCTGTCGTTCCCGAACACGCCCTGACCCTCTTCTCTCTCCCCATTGTTTCTGCAGGCTAGCGGCCTCTCTTGACTGTCTCTGGCTGCTGCGCCTGCACTGATTTTCTCACTGTGCTGGCTGGTTAGCATGTTAAGCATCGTGAGAATAAGCTGCTCCCTGTCCTGCCACAGCTTTTTGAACGAAACATTTCCTTCCCCTGTGCATGCCAAGGAGTTACTTCCGTAGGGAAAAAGCTGGAGTGTTGATTGGAAACATGCATGGTCGCTGGTTTGGATTTGGCTTGTTTGCAACTGACAGAGGTTGGGAAGGCTAGGAGAGAGAGAGGGCTTCTCCTGGTTCTGAGGTGGTTCTCACATCTGCTTTGTATTAGGTGCGCTGTGGAGTAAAGACTTTAAAATTAACTTAGTTGTGGAATAATAAGCAGGCTTCTAAATATGGGGGATTTAGACGATTACCCTCAAAAATGAAAGGCCAGCTTTTCATCTTCTAAGTACCTTACTTTTTCCAAGACAGTTGAGCACTAAATAGAAACTGGGGATGCATCCTGTCCTCCCCTCTCCAGGGGACAAAGGTGCTATTTTATTCCCTCTTCTGTGGGGGGTGGTTGGGGGTGGGGGGGGGGGGGGGGAGGCTGTGTGTATACATTTAGGCCACATGTAACCATCCAAAGTTTATTCTCACCCACCACACTGCTCTTGTGTGACTGAGATCAACCAGGTTATCCTTGTTCACTAGTATAAAGCAGGCTTTCTGGTCTTTCTTATCCTGGGGCTGTCAGCTGTCACTCTAGACATAGACACTGTGACCTAGAAGTACAAAAAGAAAAAAAAATTAAAAATCCCCAGCAGGTTATATGAAAGCGAAGAGGGTAATAATAGGGAGTGGGGTTTAAGTTGGTACAGGAAGGAGAGGGTAAAGCAGAGGACTGGGTTGAGGGAGGGGTCGCTAACTTTAAGGGTATTTGCAAAAGGCATGTAGAAACCTACTGTTTTATAAGTGTCTTTAATATGCATATGTGTGTAGTCATATAAAAGAGTTTAACTGCAGTTACTCTACACAGGCAATTATGCTCATTCCAGAAGCCAAACAAAAGGCCAGTCAGGATACCTCTCTTCAAGTTGTTGGTCAAGGGTGTCCTGGTGACCTCCAAATGACAATATGAGACATTGCTATTATACTTGATGGTCACTGTATATTGATGGCAAGTTGCTGAAGACACCATACACATTGGTCACAGGACATAGAGAAATCAAGTTGATACTCACCAGTTGGTACTGACTTACTGACTCTCTTCTGATGATCTCCAACAGTACTGGAAGATGCTATTATGCTATCAATATTTTTTTCTCTCCATATTGAGTGTTGAACAGCATATTCCCAGTGGCCCAGAATGATGCTTGGAATATTGTAAGTGTGCTACAATAGAAAGTTGGCTGAGTAAGCAATGGAGAACTTACATGAAGTTACTTCTAGAAGCTTCTTTAGGCTCTTGGAGTTTTTAATAAGGTAACTCTGGCAAGAGGACTGGAGCCACAGAATTGTTATAGAGCTACTTTAGATCAGCGTGACCTCCATTTGGGGACTAGAAAGGAGGCAGCCTTTCTTGGCCTATGGAAAGAAGGCTAACAATCTCACAGAACACTCTCCAGACAATTTTCAGTAGCCGTGACTTGATGCTTTTGCATTGTGAAATCATCTCTTATATTCAGCACAAATTCACAGGCAAAGGGCTAATCAGTTCACTTCGTCAATGAACATCTAATCCCACAACTCTATAATTTCCCCCTCATCAAACAACATCTAGATCATTGCTTTTGCAGTTGTTTAAGACTCTTTTAATTTGAAAAGTCAGGGCATAAAGTCATAGAGATCACATGAGGAAGTGAGGCTTATGCCAAGGAGCAATGTTATACATTGCCATGAAAATACTTGTAACGTTTACTTTGCACTCTTATGGCTACAAAGCAAGGAAGGTTATCTAATCATGCCTTAACTGAGGTTAAAAATGTAATTAAAATCATCGCGATTGCCTCTGGGATGTAGGAGAGAAAGTTGCACCATCTTGAAAGGACTTTCCACAATGGACTTAGCACAATGGAGCTGGAGTCAGTTCTTAAATCTCTGAAACAGCTGTGGAGGAAAATTGTGTTCTTTGTGATAAATAATTCATTACTTTTAAGTAGTACCCTGAGTAGAAAATAAAAGGGTCTTTGCAAACTATCTAAATGCTATATATCTCTAAGAGTTCCAAATGTTTTATTTTTTTAACTTAAAAGGAAAAAAAAAAGCCCAATTAATGTGGTACTAGGAATGAGAAGCAAATTTCCTTCATCTTTCATGAAATTGTCCTGAATTATTCAAGCTTACATGCAAATTACCATGCCATCTCTAACCTCTCTGCCGGTAAAAACTGGATCCTTTCAAGTTGGATGAGTGATTGAGTTACTTTTTCTCCTAATTCAGTATTTCCAGGAATTGAGAAATTAGCTGCAATGGGACATGACCAAAGTCTTGGCTCCTACCTGTGGTCCAAAATATCATTCCAGGTTCTGTTTTTCTGGCTTCCCCTAGGGATAGTAGCTACAGAGAAACTTTCCTTCTTTTAGGAACTATGTATGTGGTCATGATTCAGAACCTTCAAGTGTTCAAATGAGGTAGACACAGAAACCTGGCTAGTGCAGTTTTGTTAATTTTTCCAAAGCCAACTTTAAAGAATAATGTGGAAGAATTGAACTTTCACTGGAGCTGAAAGCAACACTCCATATAATTTAAATGAATCTCTAAATTTTAAAAGTCAGCAAATGAACAAATATCTTAGCCAAGAACACAAAGGAGTTAAAGGTCAATTGGAGAAAAATCAGGAAGACTAATTGGAGGAGATTTGGCAAATGATCTTGAAAGCATCAGATCGCCACACACAAATACCTCAAGCTCACCATGTTCTTGGTAAAGAAGAGATTATTTGCAAACAAATTCCTTAAAATCATAGTTAGAAAATCAAGTAGAACATAGTAAACAGTTCAATTTCTGGGATGCATGAAAATAATTATTCCATCTCATCTAGTTTGTGGAATAAAAAAAGTTTATCCAAGGTTCAACAATACTGTTTAGGTTCTTTAACTTCTTCCCATTAAAGTAGAGTATACATCCCTGGCTGCTTCTGTGTAAAAAAAAAAAAGAAAAAGATTGATGTTAGCGTGAAGTCTACAACTCCCATTTCTTTGAGAGATGTAGCAACATTGGTAAAAAGAGGCAATGCATATCACAAAGATGCCAGTTACTATACTTGCATAGGAAGCAATGCAACCAGAAGCCATCTACTGACATCTTGAAGTTCCCAAGGAGAGGGTTTTCTGAGATACTGATGCCCTGCTTAGTATCTTAATTGTTTATGCTAAAATTATGCTTCTAAAGTAGGTAGATATAAATTGTCCTGAAAGGGAGATATTATAAAACTAAATTTTCTTCAAGATCTTATACTAATAAAAATAATCCTTACTTAGTAGAACCTGGTTTAAGTATGATTATTTTGGCTTTAAAATCATGTAGAGGTTTCCTCATTTTTTTTAATGTTGGGTTGGTTCCAGAATTGTAGATATCAAAATCTGAATATGCTCAAGTGTCTTATAAAATGACACAGTAGTTCTGTATACCTTATATATACCCTTCCCTATACTTACATTATCTTTAGATTGGTTATGGTACCTAAAAATGAAAATGACAAATCAATATGTATTTCCACTGTCTGTACAAGGAAAATGTCTGTAAATGTTCATTGCAAACATAATTTTATTTTTCTCAGCTTTGATCTATGGTTGAATTTACAGAGTCATCTAATACAGAGGGTCTAATACATTTCTCTGGAAGACGTGCTTTTATTACAGTTAGGTGAATACAAGTCTTACCTATGGCCTGTCTATCGTTTGCTGGTAGGAGTCTGAAAACTAAGAACTGAGAGTCTGGAGGATGCTGGTATTTATTATAAACTAATTCTTGTGCTAATTATGTTAGGAAATCACCAGTCCCTGATGTTTATATTTATTTCATTGAATTTTTGAGAGGTTTGGAATATGAAAGTGGAAATAAAAATGGTAAAAAGCATTTATTGTGAAGATGTTTCTAAAGGAAAAGGAACACTTTGTTTTCTTTGACCTACAACAATTTCAAGAAGGAGGATGCTGATGTGAGCTGGTATTTAGAACATAGATGATTCATTTCCCCTTTAGTTCAAGGATAGTTTAATCTCCACCGGTAGGGCAAAACTCTGGGGAACAGGGCAGCCAATCCAGTCACTGCCGTCTTGTTTGGGGATTTCTGACTTTTCCCCTTGGGTCAGTCTTACTAGGAAATTTAACCTTGCTGGATTTGTTTTGGTGTTTTGTCCTTAAGTAAATGCATTTAAAAGTCAGACGCATTTAAATTGCAAGAAATGGAAGACAGTTTATTCATGGCTATTGTCATGGAAGTTTTATTATTTTTCATGTTCCCACCTTTTTAGACAGTTCCCAGAAGAAAGAGCTTTTGGAGTGCTTTGCCAACAAGCTAGAGACTGAGACAAAGGCCACCAGAGATGCAATATCAGTTTCTCTTGGGAACTCAGGCTGTTTTACCTGTGTGCAGCTCGGAATCTGGGTGAAATCATTGACACAGTCTTTAAGACATTCTGAGACTAGGTGGAGACATCTATTTTAATTTTTCTTAGTGGTCTTTGTGAGCTTGGTTCTACTTTATATGTATTATCTAGAGTATCTCTCTCAGCATTCACTTCTACACTACTAACTCCTCAGAACTGACTCAAACCCACATTGCCACAGAATTAAAAGGCAACAAACTCAATAGGAATTAAAAGAGTAATATGAAATCACATACCCTGTAAGTCACATCTTTCACCTCCATCTGATGTGCACTTTTAAAACATATTGAGTCCCTCTTCAAGCTACAGAGACGTTAGAAATCATAACAGGTGATATTTCAACAGCAACTGTGGTGGGAAAAATTATTGCTTCCTTTACTTTGTGGCCCTGATAAATTATCAAGAAGTACAAGTGAAAAATCAAAGTCAGATGACTTTGTTCTGTAGGAAGAGCTAATGATTCTTTATGATTAATACGATGAAGGGATTTTCTGATAGTCAATCTTCACCCAGTGATTTCCTTGTATGTTTATTTAACAATATAGGGAATGCCAGCTGAGCTAGCCACTATGTTAGGGGTGCTCCGCAGCAGTGAGTGAAACAACTCCTTCCCTTCGATTCTTCGCTTACATGTATGACAGCATGAAGCCCTACCAATGTTGCCCTATTCATAATTCCTCTCTCCCTTCCTCCACACTATCACCACCCTCCTTGCTTTTCTTAGTCCGTATTAATATCTAAAACATTGCACACTACTTATTTATTGTTTTCCTTCCTCATCACAATGTAAACATCATGGTCTCATGGATTTCTGTGTGTCTGCTTGTGTATACGTGTGTATCCAAAGCCTGTACGACTCTCAAATATTTATTTAGCTGGTGAACTAATGCATGAAACAATTAAAGGCAAACACACAACTACAGAATATTACTGGAGACTCTTACTTTTAAAAGTTTGATTCATTCACTAATATCTACTCTAGTTTTTCAATGAAAGTGGAATGAGGATTAATTTTGAGGGTGCTTCCAAACCATAGATTTTTCAACTTCTCCCACATCTTATCATCTCTTCTCTACAAGTATCAGGAATCACAATGTCTGAAGACTTCTCAAAAGCATAATTAATTATGTCTGTGGATTTCTCTGATGTACACATCAAATATCCCTAGCAGTAAAGGAAATCAAATTTTCCTGGAAAAACTTGTTCTTCATAAATTCCTGAACATATACTTCCAAAAGAATTCCAAAACCATGTGCTCAAAATTATTACTTGGGTTGGTAATACCTAATGATCTCACATGCTTTTTATAAGCATGTGAGATGAAGTCTATAAAAAATGTTTAAAGCCAGCATTAGTAGCTGGGTGGGGACAAAAGAAACAGTGAAAATAATTGAAAACTAACAGGCAGAGTTCAAACTATTGGAGGAAACATCACTATGGCTGATGGTTCAGTTAAACTCAGCATTAGCAGCCAGAGGTTATGGGTGCCTGTTCCAAAAGCAGCGTCAGTGGAGTTCTGAGGGCAAAAGCCTATTCGGGATGAATGGCCTTTAATCCCAGCACTCAGGAGGCAGAGCCAGGCAGATCTCTGTGAGTTCGAGGCCAGCCTGGGCTACAGAGTGAGTTCCAGGACAGGCACCAAAACTACACGGAGTAACCCTGTCTCGAAAAACAACAACAACAACAACAACAACAACAACAACAACAACAACAACAGAGGGAACAATAGGCATTGGCAGTGATTTGAAAGAAAATGGCCCCCAAAGGGAGGGGCACTATGAGGAGGTGTGGCTTTGTTGAAGTGGGTGTGGTTTGTTGGGGGAAGTGTGACACTGTGGAGGCCGGCTTTGAGGTCCCCTCTATGCTCGTTACACCCAGTGCCTCAGTTCACTTCGCGTTGCCTGCAGATCAAGATATAAGCCACTCGATATTTCTCCAGCACGATATCTGCCTGCACACCACCATGTCTCACTGTGGAGATGATGGACTAAACCTCTGAAAACGTAAACCACCCCAGTTAAATGTTTTTCCTTTATAGGAGTCGCTGTGGTCATAGTGTCTCTTCATAGCAACAGAAACCCTAACTAAGACAGCATTACTCACTTTTTCAAACTCCTTTACAGTAAAAATGGAAAGAAATTGAATGTTTTCATAATATTTTAAAGTTCCAAAAATAGTTGCTGGTTGATATATTATTGAAATTATTCAACATGAAAGAATAAAGTAATTTGACTTAAAGAAAGAATGATGTTTGGAGATTATACTCATAGATAAGAGGAAGTGGAGTTCATTGGTCAGCTAGTGATATTGGGCTAAGAGAAGACTTGGAAGATAACTTCAACAATATTACAAGTTTGACAATGATAGTTCAGACATTGAACAAAACTGAATCTAAAACATCTTTTGCTTGTAAAACAGATAATCTGAACTATCTGACCCAAAGAAAGATAAACTAAATAAAATAATGTAGCTTGAAAAGGGGATAATTAGTGTTCCAGTGTTTTAAGTTGGGCCTAGAGAGATGGCTCAGTGGTTAAGAACACTGACTGGTTTTGTAGAGGACCCATGTTCAGTTCCCAGCACCAATGTTAGGTAGCTCACAACCACCTGTAACTCCAGCTCCAGCAGACTGAACACAGCCACCCACATACATATGCATAGCCCCACAAACACGTGTTTACATAATTAAAAATAAAATAAATCTTTTAAAAATATTGCATGATTTATATGTAGTTATTAAAAACAGATACATAGTTTTATTGTCTAGACTCTATTATATTAATTATAAAGGACAGACTATTTAATGAAATCATTGAAGAAGTGTTTGAACAACTTTCATTCTAGTGCAGGATTATGGAAATGCAAACAGAAGGAATCTTTGTCATGTAGGCTATCTCTAAGACAGTGTGGCTAGAATATACTGTGTTCCATAAACAATGATAAAAGGCAGACAAATAGATAATTTCGGTAAGAAAGACTTCATTTTTAAGGACTTAATGCCTGAATAGGTTCTTCTTCAATTTCATAGTCTTAAAATATTTTAAGACTTATATCATAAGGGAATAGATACACTTTACTATTTATTCAATGTCAGGGAATTAAGCTTAGGCTATGAATACAAACTATGGAGTTTGAGGTGGTTTAGGAGTTTATGATAAGGGAGTACTTATTACAAAGTAGAAGTACTACATAGGAAAGATGAAACTGGCCTTCACTGTGACTGTAGAGTCATTTGTCAAAAAAATATCATCAGATTAAAAGTTGAACTAAACGGGGCTATGGCCCAGTGGGTAAAATAATTGGCACATGAGTACCAGGACCCGTGTTCTGACGCTAGGACCTATACAAAGCTGGATATGGGGACATGTGTCTGTAATCCGACCACTCCTACTATGAGATGGATGTGCAAACAGAGAATCCTAGAAGCTCACAGAGCAGCTCACTTGGTGTATGCAGCAAACAGAAAGAGACTTTGTCTTAAATGAGGTGGAAGGTGAGGACCAATTCCTGAGGATGTTGTCTGATTTCCACACATTTGCTGTGGCATGTTCACACCTATATTCACACACACACACACACACATGCACATATACACATGCACACACATACTCACACACCATTTGCACATACCACTCACAAACATTAACAAAAAAGTTAGAACAAATTAACTAGAACTTTCTTTCAATAGTCATATTAAAAATAATAGGATTAACTTTTATGAAAGTGAGTCAATCATTAAAATGTCATGTTATGCAGCCATTGAACATCACTACCCGATGAGTATTATTTTCTTTTTTGTTTTCTCCTGACATCTCAATGAGGTCTGCTAACATCCTTATACACATTTCAGTAAAATCTTCAGACTGGCTTGTCTGGCACTGAGGAACTGTATGTTGAGCATATTGCTAATACGTAAAAACAACTCTGATTTGAAAGATTCCTTCCTGTAATTCAGTTGGTGTGATGGCTATCCTTGGTTGTCAATATGACTACATCTGAAGTTTAACTAAAACCCAAGTGGCTAAGTATAACTGTGAGGGATTTTTTTCTTAATTCAATTATTTTGAAGTTGGAAGATCCAGTTTTAATCCAGACTTTCTGAGGTCAGTAGATACACCTTTAATCCAGATCTTTTGAGGTGAGATGATCCACCTTTACTGTGGGCCACACCTTCTTTTGGCAGCCTATGTAAAGGACATGGAAGAAGGAAGCTCTCTCTTTATCTGTTTGATCTAGCTGTCATTGGTGATTTCATTCTTTCATTGGCATTAGAGCCTACTTCTTCAGGATTCTGGCATCCAATGAAGACCAGCTGAGAAATTCAGCCTTGTGGACTGAACAACCACTAGATTCTTGGATCTTCCAATGGTAGACAGTTATTGACGGACTAGTTGAACCACAGCCTGTAAGCCATTTGAATAAATTGCCTTTATTTACATATATCCAACCTATAAGTTCTGTTCTTCTGGAGAACCCTGACTAATGTGGCTGGTGCACAGTGACATTTCACAGGTCAGAAAGGTAGCAGATACATAGAAGTTATTGCAGTCAAAGTAAAGTAAAGCTTGAACACTTAATCTCCTGAGCTGTGATGAGCAGAAAGGACAGGTTTCGGTGTGTTGATTTGAGATGCAGAACCTCCAGACTGTTTCTCACATAGTGGAGGTAGATGGAACTTTCCTGAGAGAAGACCTAGTGAGATCAGACCCAGTGTGACGGCATTTGACTTCACTGGAAGAGCACACAGTCAATCCACAGTCAGTCCATATTGGAGCCTTTTTCCTTCTATGTTGTAAATCTATTAAGTTTGTGTCACTGGGGAGAAATTACTTTGTTTAGGTAAATATGCTTGTTTATAGTTTCTAGTGGTTATCTCCCAGCTCAGAAAAGACTTGGAAAAATTTGGTCAGAGAACTATGAAATGGTGGAAAACTGAGGCAGGGACCATGTAGCCTCTAAAGTTGTTATTTATAATCATAATAACTAGTTCATCCTCATCTCTATAGGGTTGAATTCTAATGTCAGTAATTAACTATTATAGTCCCTCGTGTGTGTGTGTGTGTGTGTGTGTGTGTGTGTGTGTGTGTGTGTGTGTGCATAGCTTGTGTGGAAGCCAGAAAACAACCTCAGGAATCATTCCTTAGACATCATCTTGTGGGTGTGATGGATTCTCTTACCGCACTGAGGGTAGACTGTGTTGGGTAGTCATCAAGGACCAAGGATCTCTCTATCTCCTTCTTGATAGTACTGTGACTGTGTGCATGTACCACCATGCCTGGCTCTTCAAATGTGGGTTCCAGGGAGCAAACTCAGATCCTCGTGTTTTCAAGACCAGCATCTCACCGATTAAGTTATCCTCACAGCCTTTATTCTTTTCTTCAAATAAACAACACACAGGCATTTATTTTATTGTAATTAAATTTTAGGACTGTATTTTACTTAGAGAGTACATGTCTTATTGTGGGAAAGGAGAGAGGATGGTGGCAGGCAGTTCACAGCCTTGCCCTTCCTGCTGTGAGAAATTGAGAGACAGAGTCGGAGGGAGGAAAGTAATTTGTTGAGAGTTACAGCCCATTTTGGCTTCCTTAGTTGTAAACATGATTTCCCATTCTGGTGCGTGTGTGAATAGGGTTTTTGTTTTTGTTTGTTTGTTTGTTTGTTTGTTTTTGTGTGTGTGTATGAGAGAGAAGACAGAGACAGAGAGACAGATATATATATATATATATATACAGAGAGACACAGAGAGATACAGAGGGAGACAGAAACACACATGCTCAAACACAGAGTGTGGGGGAGAGAGAGAGTGTTTTTCTGCAGCTACATTGACAAATGTTCAATCAAATGAAATGTGTGTCCTAAGGCCTGCTGTTCTCATCACATTTCATCCTTGGACAAATACACCTTTCAGGAAATCTGTGCCAAAATATACTTTTGTCACTGTATGCAGCTGGGCAGGTGAAGCGACTATTAAATTAGAGAGTGTTGAGACTTCATTTTCTGTGTTGTCTTGCCTCTCAGGTGGAGAGCCCACATGCAGAATAAAGTTGGAATTCTCAGACAGAAACTCTCCCAATTTGGTTTTACCTATTTCCAGCTGTATCTCTTGGTATACAAGTGTCATGGATCAATAAACTTATTTCATCCTACATATTCTTGTTTGAATTGTACTTTATCACTTGTAGCCCCAAACCATGCTAACATATATCTAACCTGTACAATGTAGAACAAACTAGATGCTGAGTTATCTGCTTCATCTGAATGACTGCAGTGGCAAAGTACTGATCCTAGGTTATATTACTGGTATCACTGAACCATCACTGAAGCTTTGCATTACTTATAGACGTGGTGGCCAGCTGAAAGGATGGATGACCCAAACCTATGAAACACTGAATATACACATACTTATCTTAGGGATGGCCCCGATAGCCCTCTGTGTTAGTGACTTTTCTTATCACTGTGACTAAACATCTGACCAAAGCAACTTACAGGAGTTTACTATGGCTCATATATGACAGGGTACAGTCCGTCATGGCGGGAAGCCTGCTGGTGGCATCAGCCCCTGTCTGTAGCAGTGGAAATGTCAGGAGTCTTGTTCATATCTTGGCAGATTAAGAAGCAGCAAGAGCATCCTGCCCTCAGTGACCCGTATCCTCTAACTAGTTTCCACTGCCTAACAGTTTCACCATCTCTCAAGGCAGTACTACCAGCTGGGAGCCAGCATGTGATCCAGTAGGGTGTGGTTCACATGCCAACTACACCACCACTCCACACGGATGTATGGATATGATGCCCCAAGGAGGGCTTCCTCATTGTCCGTTAGCTTTTGCCCACTTTCCAGCCTTTTTACTCAGTGAAACATTTATTTACTTTTCCTTAACAGTCGACCTATGGTTCCTGTATTTTCAGATAGCATAATTTTTGTTTTAATGAATTTGTCCTGAATGTGTTTTCTTTTAGGTAACACTCTCTAGTAATTATTTTATTTCACTCATCAGCTAGAGCATTTTTTTTTTAAAGAAAAATGCTCATTGTATTTTCAGTATTATTAGGCTATGATAAATAAAGGGTGCTAAGTTGAATATGACACTCTTCCATTTAGCTCACTGAACTATGCCCTTTTTATAACAAGCACATACACGCAGGGTGCACTGTCAGCATGAACTGAATTTAAAGCGCTTTTATGATTTAACCCTATTCTATGAGCAAAGTTACAAATGAGTCTCATATCTTTATTAGAGAAGTGTTCGTAGTTATGTTCACTGTTACCAATTTCTCTGCCAAAGTGGCAGGTTTTCATATGGGGCATCATAAAATGCATTTGTTTTAGTGGACAGGATTATGGAATTACTATAGTTTAATGATGCTGGGTTTTTTTGTTTGGTATCCAGGTTATTGCTATAATTTTCCAGTCTAGTCAAGGATAAAATGTTTTAGGCAGTATTTAAGACAGCTTGACTCCACCATGGGAAAACAAGCTGCTAATATCATTGGAGACATTTCTCAATGTGTAAATACATAAGTGTCATGGGACTCTGTCTCCTAGTAATGTCAGAGATGACACACATAAACTCTTGACAAAATGACTGCCTAAAAATGAGTTTCACAGGGGCAGCAACAATAGCAACGCCAAAGTGAAGCAGGGAAAGGCTTCAGCTTCCCACTGAGAACTGCAGGCACCTGAAAATGCCAAGAGAGAGCAAGAAATAGTCTTTCCCAGGGAACAGAGCTCTAACTGGTTATCCCATACCACATGGTCAGCCCTGAACACGTGAGTACATGGAACATTATTCAGACTGAGCAGGCTGTGTTTAATACATGTGCCTCATGTAACAACAATGAATGGAAAAGGGGCCATGAACTTGAAAGAGAATATGGAGGGGTATATGGAAGGGTTAGACGGGAGAAAGGGAATAGAGGGGGTAATTACATTGGAATCTCAAAAATACACACCAAATGAAAAGAAATAAAAAGCAGAACAATGGAAATGCTAGGCAAGCTTGCTTTGCATGGATTCAGAGGAGTAGCTGTACAAGAAATGGTTTTAAAACAATCACCCTACAGCACACTAGGACTCACTGACTGGAGAGAAAATCTGGGCACTGCTAGTGAAGAGACTCCTCCCCCCAATGCACAAACAGCTGAAATAGCGTGACCTACCTTTGCCCAATGGACAGTATTAAAATGATGCTTAGTTTTGATTTTTGCTTAACATAATTTGCTGTTACCCATTGACTAAGGGTGTTCTTTCTTTTTAATGTAGGTTTCATATCTCCATGATCACAAAGTTCTGCCTGCAATTTAAGTTTTCAAAAGAGTCTAGAGAGGTATGAGTGAATCCAGAGAGCTTGATGTTTACAAAGATAGATTGTTTTGCTTAGGCAAAATATTTTCCTAATTCAGACCCTTCGTCAAGGAAAGCTGTGAATGTCCATTCAGATTTCCTCACAGCTGGACACCCCCTTTAAAGGAATTGGGCTACACTAGTTGATGCAGTTAACTCACATTGTTTGGGTGGTTCAAATCCCAAGGCAGGAACACATCTGTAGTACATACACATCTCCCCTTTTATAAAAAGGGATCAGTAACTTTAATTGGTGATATGTGTTTGAGGGAATGACGGGAACAGAGAAAAGAGGACTTGGTGAAATGTAATATTGAAGAGAATAACATGGTAACATGTGTTTTTATATTATCTGATTTCCTTTAAAGTTATTCTTAGAAAAAGAAATATCCTTTGGGAATCTGATAGTGGGCAAACATTTGAATAAGCCATGTTTTGTGTCATTAAGTAAGTAATGCAGAGCTGAAGAGAGAGCCATCTTCTAGCCAATCATGGACTTGGGAATTGTGTGCCTTGTTCATCTCTGACCCACAGGAACAGAACAGTGTCAGGGCTTTGTAGTTACTACAACTTTCTATAGACTGTTTGCTGCAGTCTTCTGGTTGCATAAGCTGTTTCTTTATTTGTAAATAAAAAAAAACAACAACAAAAAAAAAAAAACCAAGAACTTATACACAGTCAGTGCTTCCTATTTCTTTATGAAAGCTGAGATTAGGATCTGGTTTCCCTTGTTATCAGCTGCATAAGTTCTTTTCATCAGTAAAATCCTGAGTCTAATTGTTGCATACTGTCAATAAAAGTACATTTGTCACTTGTGCTATGTGCTTTGTTCCCTAGAATAATAGAAGCCAGAACCATGAGGACATGGTGCAGGGAATTTCCAGGAGTTACTTTTGTTCTTTGTCTTGGTGACATGGCTTTGGAGTGGGTGGAAGGATTGATTTCCTATGGATAAAGTGTATTTTCACAAGAGGGAGTACAAGATCCTCTTGAAATGAAAAGGAAATGTTATAATTAGTGAAATATGGGTTCCTTTCTTGGAACACACTATAACAAGACTTTCTATTAAAGGATGTTCAAGTTTTGAAATATGTGATAGAGCCCTCTAAAAGAATATTTGCCTGCTATAGAGTATTAGTAGTAAGCATTTAACAAACTTTGTTTTAATAAGTCACAGGCTGATTTAGGTAACAAACAGTTATTTGGATACAAATGTTATATCATCAAACATTACTTTTGATATACTCAGCTTTTCTCAATAGCTCTTAAGACACTGAAAATCCAATAATTTTGATTATCAAAGCTACATTTGACTTATTCTCCCATAGACTAATCTCAGGACTTTGCACTTTATAAATTGTAGATGCATAGTGACTTTTGACACAGAATTGCATATTATAAAAGTGTATTTTAAATGTACAAGTCAGAAAAAAAACCAAATGTGTAAAGTCTTAATTAGAAGATTTTTATCATACTACCTTTTCTTATACCAAACAGTAAAATAAATAATATCTTCAATATTAGATGATTGGTAGAATCAAACATAATTCATGAGACATATTATGTGATCCTTACAAATGAATATATATGCATGTATTTTTGACATGAAACAAGTTTATGCTATATTATTAAGTACAGAGCTAAGTTACAGAGTAACATATATGACATGATCACATTTTGAGAAAAATATACATTTATACATAGAGTGAAAGAATATACTGTAGATAAAAGATATGTCAATATAAGACACAGAGACACATGCACATACATATCATGGGAATATGCATGCACACCAATAAGTCATTCCCAGAAAACACTAATGGTAATTTTCCATGTTCCAATCGTTCATGGAATTAATTTTACTTTATTCATTGTACATTTCTTTAGAGAACTATGTCTACACTAAAAATTATCCCATGGAAAAGTTATACTATTTTCTTTCTTAAATACAACTTGTTAATTTCTATTATTGGCTCAAAAACAGGACTATCCAAGGTGAAATTACCAGCTCTTTTAATGGGTTTACAAAGTGAGGTCTTTGACATTGCTGAAGAGATGCATTTGTTGGTTGTTTCAAAGCATATTGTGGGAGGGGACAGTGAATGGTGGCTTTGTAACAGAGATAGAGTGAACTAGAAGAGTACAGACTTGTGGGGTCTAACAACAAGAATTCTATTTGGGGCATGTTAAATGTGAATTGTTTCTTAGACATCCAAGGGTTGACGTCAATTGAACTGTTGACTATTTTGGTCTAGAGTTCAGAGCAGAAATCTGGGCTAGTGATCCACATTTGGAAATCATCAGCATATAGTTGATATTTAAAACCATGTGTCTGGATAAAATAGCCAAATGAGCAAGTGTATACTTAGAAAAGAACAGTGCACAAAAGGATGACGGAGATTAGAAATCAAGGATCACTTGGCAGACTACTGGTTTAGTCAAAGAAGCAACTTGACCTGACTTTGAGAGTAGAACACAATCCTGGATGAATATAAAACATCTGCTAATGATGAAACCTAAGAAATGTCAGGGATGACTTGCAGTTCTAGAACTGTGGCTCACAAAGCCTTTCCCATTGTTCTTTAGTTTTGAGTACCATCAAGGACATTGACCTAGAACACAGAATACACATAATGACAGGGAAGAAAAATAATAATCTGGCCTGTGATTTTTACTACCAATGATGTCATTTTTTGAAGATTCGAATTTTTCATATGTAAAATGCCATGGAAGATTTGAGTATCATGAGTTATAAACCGGGAAGCTGCCACTGAACTTGTGTTTGAAGTTGAAAAGTGAATCACAGAGTTTGAGAGGTTTCCTTGGTTAAAGAACAGAAGGCAGCTTCAAAAGCTAGAACCAACAGAAGTCCCTCAGAGCAGAACTGGTCCGCTCCTTTGGCCTCTTCAAGCTACCCATCAGGGTGTAGGACAGGGCTTGTGGCAGGCTACTGTGTCACATAATTAGTTAGGGACCTTAGTGAGCTGTCTGCAGAGACTGATGTTTTCGTCTGGGATGTGTCTACAGAGTAAGTAACAAGAAGGTATTTTACTACCCAAGAAAAGATGGAGGTGCACATCCTAACATGAGCCAAAGAAAACTTGAAAGAAAGATTAAAAATGATCAGAAGGCATTAAAAATACAAGGAGAAGTTAAAAATCATAGTATCATGTTTATGAACAGCCAAGAGGCATGTAGAGAAGTTTCACAAAGTCGTAATTTTCTAATACTAAGAAATGGAGGATAAAGAGGAAAAGGATGCAACTACATACAGCTTTAGCCTGAAATCTGCAGTTTAGATTCAGGACTCTTCATTCATTCACTCCACAATGATTTACTGAGCACACATTCTATGTCAGGCAGAGCAACAGGGCCTTAGGACACAGTGGTGATCAGGAAAATGATCTCCATTTAAAAATATTTTGGATGTATTTACTTCAATTTATTTATTTATTTATTTATTTATTTATTTATTTATTTATTTATTTATTTATTTATGGTTTTTTTGAGACAGGGTTTCTCTGTGTAGCTTTGCGCCTTTCCTGGAACTCTCTTTGTAGACCAGGCTGGCCTCGAACTCACAGAGATCTGCCTGCCTCTGCCTCCTGAGTGCTGGGATTAAGGTGTGTGCCACCACCACCTGGCTTTTACTTCATTTTAGATGTGTGTTTTGTCTGCATGTATATATGTGCACCACATGCATGCTTTGTGCCCATGGAGGCCAGAAGAGGGTAGGTACCCTGGAACTGGAATTATGTATAGTTCTGAGCTACCATGTGGATTTGGGCACTGAATTCAGTCACCCACAAAATTGCCAAGTGCTGTACACCACGGAGCCCTCTCTCCCTGCCCCCAATCCAACTGCTTATTTTAGTGGGTGAACTAAACAAATTGAAAATAAACATATAAAGACATCATGTCTTTTTTTTTTTTTTTTTTTTTTTTTTGAGATAGAGCTTCTTTGAGTAGCCCTGGTTGGCCTGGAACTCACAGAGATCTGCCTGCCTCTGCCTCCCAAGTGCTGGGATTAAAGGTGTGTGCCACCACCGCCTGGCATCTGATTCACAGGTGCTTTTAAGTATGTAGGGTGCATGGGATAGGAGCTCTGCTGCTGAGAATGTTGGAAAGCAAGATGTTCTCACACAGAAGTCCTTCTGGGTTAAAGGAGATGAGGAAACCTTACCAGAAGAGACGGGACTGGAACCCGGCCTCCAGGAAGAAACGGCTGAAGCAAAAAGAAGAGGGCCGAGGAATGTGGGGAGCAGTGCTGGGAGGCTGGGAAACTCAGAGTGTTCATGGCACTGTGAGGAGGTTCATTTTGTTGCAACAGGACTTGTGTAGGGCAGTAGATAGATGATAGATAGGTAGATAGATACATATAGATAGATGATAGATAGAGAATGCGTTATTTCATCTACACAAAGTACTAAGTAGACACGGCTTGAAGACACAGCCTCACGTGCCTGAGTTCTTTGTTCTGTGAACTCGTGACTGCTTCATGTGTTTAGCACCTCTTAAATCCCCTTAATAGAGGCAAATTTTTTAAAATGGGAAAAATATGATTATAAACTACTCAAGGAATTTCAACACATTTTTCCTCAAAATTGTAATTGGACCTTGGCCAGCTTGGACTAGTTATTTTATTTCATGAAAATGGTGTGGAGAGCAAATTTGCCTCAACAGCAAAAATTTCTTTCAATGCATAATTGAAACAATAACTTTAAATCAATTAGCCATGTTACCACTATAGACTCCCATCATCAAATTCCATTTCTTGGCCCATGAAGAGTCACCAAACCATTGGGCTTATTGAAAACACACATTTGGTTCTGTTTTTTTGACATTAGTTACACTGAACTCTAAAACTGGCTTCATTTTCTTTCTTTTTTAAATAGCAAATACACATAAAAACAGTTGAGTATGTAGTCTCGCTTTCTAAATGCTTAGATACACAGAATCTGTAATGTTGAGTTAATTGTATATGAACAAGATTTTATCTACTGTGAACAGAGACATTCAGTTCTAGTCTCTTTGGAGACACTGATGGAAAAGTGCTCAGAACTCTTGGGTGATGGGTATCAATCTTGGCTAATTGCATTTTCTTTAGAGAATGTCTCAAAGTTAAGTATATAGAGATGAGTAATTTAATAAATGAACTTCCCAGGGGAGATAGTAATAGGTACATAGTATTTCATGCTCTTCTAAGACATCTCAGTATCATCTCAGTGTTACAATGTCTTTCAATATTTACAAAGCATCTATGTCATCTATATTGAGAAACTAGAAATAAATGCAATTCTAAGAAACAACTTTATTATGGTCTCAGCCCTCATTGACCTAGAGTACAAGACTGTCCGATTATTACAGAATATGTAATAAGCTTGTGATTCTGGGTCTTTCATCCTTGACTTAGCACTCATTTGAGGGTTTAGTAAGATGAATTTGGGGGATTATCAGAGATAACTGATTGAAGAGAGCTGTGTACTGTGCTGCGTGTTGCTAATCGTTGGTACATTGTATGATGCAGGGCTGGTGATAAGTAATCTGTTTCCCTTCATTTTAATCCAAATGAGAAGTGTGGTGGTATTGTGTTCCCCAAAATATTGTGTACCCTAACAAACTTACCTAGGGTCAGAGAACAAAACAGCCACTAGATACAGAGGCCAAAAAATGGTGGCACACATGCCTTTAATCCTATCACTTGGGAGGCAGAGATCCATCAGGATCTCTGTGAGTTCAAGGCCATACTGGAAACAGCCAGGAATGGTGACTCATGCCTTTAATCCCAGGAAGTGATGGCAGAAAGGTATATAATGCATGAGGACCAGGTACTAGCTTGGTTAAGGTTTTAAGTTTTTGAGTAGCAGTTCAGCTGAGATCCATTTGGATGAGGACTCAGAGGCTTCCAGTTTGAGGAAACAGGATCAGCTGAGGAATTTGTGAGGTGAGGAAGCTGTGGCTTGTTCTGCTTCTCTGATCTTCCAGCATTCACCTCAATACCTGGCTCCAGGTTTGTTTTTATTAATAAGACCTGTTAAGATTTGTGCTACAGAGAAGATTCTAATAACAGCTTTTAAAACAAGAAGTTTGTTCTCTGAGGACAGAAGCTTGTGAATACTGACTCGTTAAGAATGGTCTCAGAATTGTTCTGAAGGGTAAAGGAAAGAAATGTGTGTAGCTTGAGCTCCACACCATTGCTGGTGTCTGGTCTAAGACATAGATACAAGTATAAGCTAACTGAAAATGGCCCTGCTCATGCCAAACAACAGGAAAAAGAGACTAGATCAGATTTCTGTAGTTAGACATAGATGCTAATGCACAAAGGTCTCACTGACCTAAAGGAAATCAAGTATAACCACACTCTACACACACCTCCCCAACAACATCCCAGGAGGGCAAAAGGATCACATTAAGTGCAAGAAGAGCTGTAGAAACATGGAGAAACCAAACTAGTATCACTTAGAAGCTTCATCCCTACCAGCCAATTTTCAAAATGCTGAAAGATCAGAGGCAGCTAATGGAGGAGAAACCAAGCTTCCCTAGTTGTGACTCCTGTAAGTTCCAGTAACAACTGGCCTGGAACGATGTGGTCACTGTTGCAATAGTGGTATGCATGTTATACGTGTCTACATCACTAGGTTCATCCCACTGGAAGATAATATACTGCTGTCCTACTAGTTAAGATAGTTGTTAATTCATACACACCCCCTCTTTCATTTTTCTTATTCTCCTGGTTTTAACTCAAAATGTGTTCTCTAAATAGGCTAAATAGTTCCAAAAATTCATGTAACTTTGCTAGGCAACCGATTTTAGTTCAGTTAATGTAAAAAGCTTGTGATAACCGGGAGAGTAACATTGGTTTAATGATTCTGGTTTGAGGGGTAGCTCTGTTTGCACATGTAAGAAAATGACCTTGGGCTTGGTGGAGACTCCATTCTGTGATGTCTCCTCCTATTTCTTTCAACTTCAGATACTATGTTTGGAAGGGACTATGACATTCTCCTTGTCCCCTTTATTCCCTGTCCTCTGCCACCACAATCCATCTCCACTACTCAGAAGTCGTGAGTGATGAACCAATTGTAAGTTGAGCAGGCTGGCTGAGAAAATTGAAAATCTGCAATCCAGGAGAGCCTGCATTTTCTTCTCTTCGTTCATTAGTTCCCCAGGTTGCAGCTTTATCCCTGCCTTTCATCGAGTGATTAGCCTCGGCAGAAGAATCCCAGTTTGGCAGCCCTGCCTAATGAATGAAAATGGAATGAGGATTAGTTTTGAGGGTGCTTCCAAACTCTGGATTTGATGGCTAGATGCCAGCTCCTCTAAAGCCTTTCCCCATTGCTCACATCAGCCAACTCTTGGCTGTTACAGTCGGTGAATGCTGCAGTTTTCTGCAGGACCTGTTCCATTAAATCACATGTTGATGAGGAAAGAAAGCAGACAGAGGTAAGGCCCAGAGCCTTTCTGCCAATAGTAGACTTCTTAATAAGTGAGAAGTAAGTTTGAGGTTTTAGGATGTTTTTATTTGACTGGATGTAAACTCAAACAGAAATGTTTCACATGTTAAATGCAAGTTTCTATGTTAGCACTAAAGCGATTGCTTTTCTGGCACAAAAGAGACCCAAGGCTCAAGCTCTCTACACTTTCCAGGTGCGGAAAGCAAAGAGGTCCAAAATGCCTAGTCGATAATTCACCGAGTTGGCAAACAGAGAGGCAGATAGATTATTAACAGTTGTGCTGCTTTCATATAAATAAGTAAAATATCCATACTCTCAGGTATGTGAGGATTAATGGTCCAGGCCAGACTTAACACCCTGGGCAATGATGGTTGGATTCATGGAACTCAAAGTAATGTATATCTGTCTTTGAAATCATGTTTTGAATTGTTGCTGTTATAATATGGCCCATTCTGAGGGAGGGAAGCATCCATGTGCCAATCTTGTTTACCACAAAGTAGGGTTGATAGTGTTCCTGCATACCAGCCTAGGATGTAGCCCAGCATTAGAGCACTTGGTTAGCATGCATGAGGTCTGGGAATCAAACTTGTCAGAGAAGATATATAGAGGATCTGTTTTTTCTATCTGTCTGTCTATCTGTCTGTCTGTCTGTCTCTATCCATCTATCTATCTATTTATCATCTATCTACCTATCTATCTATCTATCTATCTATCTATCTATCTATCTATCTATCTATCATATATACATATATACAGAGAAGGAGAGGGAATAAATTTAAGAAGCAAGTGCAAAAGTGTCCTCTCTGTTCTTCCCTAGTCTTCCTCTGGAGCATCATTTCATCACCCTCTCCTCTCCACTTTACTCCTCAGTGAACCCCAGTACGGGTTCATTGCCACTATTCTTGCCCGGGACTCCAAGGCTGCATCAACTTCACTTCCCGCAAGATGGACTGTAACGTGGAATTGTAAGCCATGTAAACACTTTTGCACCCCAAACTGGTTTTGGTCAGTGCTTTATCACAGCAACAGAAAAAAAAACCCTAAAATATCCAGGGAGTCCCCCCTACCCCCTACATTTTGACTATAGGATGCAGATAACCAATCTCAAACTGATCAGGAAACTTCCTCTTTGCTGGCTACCTATTATAGGGCCAGAAGACACTCCCCCAGGCTTCTGGGAGAGAAAAGACATCAGTGATCTTAACCAGTGTGGGGTAAGAACCCAGGATGATGTTCTCACTTGACCACAGTGACTTAACTATTACAGGATGACAAACCATTTTCTGATTGGATCTGAGGCCTGGTTTATAGGAGGGCATTTATGTCTAGTACTGCAAACCTGGCAAAACAATCAAACAAACACACAAAAACCCAACCCAAAGAAACAAAACCAAAAAAGCACACAGAGGTGTTGAGGAGGTCATAGGCTCTATGGTTTTTTGTTTTTTGTTTTTTTTTTTTTAATTCCTCACACACCTGAGAGCATGGATACTTCGATGATTTACTTGAAAGCAGAAAAACTGTTAATAATCTATCTGCCTATCTGTTTGCCAACTCAGTGAAATGTTGACCAGGCATTTTAGACCTCTTTGCTTTTTATACCTGGAAAGCATAGAGAGCTTGATCTTTAGGTCTCCTTTGTGCCAGAAGAACAAATCTCATTAATATTTTTCATTATGGTGAAAAAATTGTATATTTAGAGTTAGCCAACTGAACTCAGTTTAGATGACTCCAGTTTTCTTGGCAACATCCAGGGCATCATAATCAGGAGCCATCTGAACATATGCCATCTTCTCTCCTTCAGGCCTTAACAGGGTGTTGACTTGGGCCACATCAGCATCATAGAATTTCTTCACAGTCTGTTTGATTTGCTGCTTGTCGACCTTGACATCCACGATGAAGTGTGTTGTTCTCCTTTATCTTCTTCATGGCTGACTCAATGGTTAGGGGGGAATTTGATGATGGGATAGCTGACAAACTTGTTTCTCCTGTGTGTGCTCTTTCAAGGATTTTTGGGCTGCTTGCAGAGCCCCAGGGTCTTGGGCCCCTGGAAGATGGGTGACACGCAGATTAGATTATCTTCTTTCTGTAGCTGTGGAAGCCTTTCACCACTGCCATTTTGGCTTTCAAGAACTTCTCTTTGGCTTGATGAAAAGGGTATTGTTGATTTTATATGCCACCATGTTGTCAAACTGGCTTCTAAACATTTGTTTACAGCCACAGATGTGAGCGGCTCTCAGCCTTTTTCAGAGAAGTTCATTTCCCTGCTCAAGATCAGCAGTCAGTACAGAGAACCGTAAGTTATCAAGTACTGAGAAAAAGCGACAATGGGTCTTTGTCCATAAATGGGACATTGTTGTCTCCCCACTTCCTAATCCAGGCTTAGGGAGGATCACAGAAAGAATGCTAGAGCTGGAGGATGAGGTGGGGTGCTCTGAAATGCTGTCTTCTGGACATGCTGTGGTTATTGCATTCATGAGCTCACAGCAGCCGTGGTTACCTGCACAGAGCCCTCATGAGGTCAATCCAATCAAAATTTCAGCATGGGAGGGAATGGTTCTTGAAGCCCCCACTCCTTATTGAGAGGTTCTTGTTAATTCATAGCTGGTGTGGAGGGAGAGTCATTGTTCTTTGGGGGTCTGGCTACTGGTAGGTTGCCTGTGCTTTGGTGGATGGCCTCATATCCATGCACATATGGGAGCATTAACTGGACTTAGTGGGTTAGTAAAAATGGGAAGAGAAGAAGACTACATGAATTAGGGAGGGGGGCTTGTTGAAGGGATCTGTTGGGAGTTGGACCATATTTCAATGTATATATGTATGAAATTCTCAAATCATAAATAAAACATTTTTATATTACTATTATAGATGTCAGTGGTCCAAAATGTTTCTCAAAGGACTATTCAGTTATTTTCCACTCTTATTTCCTCATTCCTTTATTCCTTGGTGTCTATGAATGAATCTACCCTCCATCTTTAGGAATTTACCTAGGCAGGACATCTTCTTATTTAAAAAAAAAAAAGCCATACTATTGTGTCTTCTGTATTTTGTCTTTTGAAACTTAGCATGATGGTTTTAGGGTTCATCATGTCACAGCATGAGTCATAACTTTGCTGCCCTTTGTAGTTAAATGGACAAACCACTTGTTTGTGATCCAACCCCAGTTGATGGTATTATGAATGGTGCTTCGGTCAAGCGCCAGCCATACCATACTTTTCTCTTTCATGCTCCCAACTCTATCTTACTCAATTGTGTACCTTTTTTTTTTCCCCCCACTGATACTGTATCTGTTCTTCCCAAGCTCACTTCTGTCCTTTTGTCCCTTTCTTCCCTTTGACCTGCTGACTGCCCACCTAACTGTCTGGTCTCAGTCTAGAGGAACTTTCTCTTCTGAAACAATCCCCGACCTTCTGAACAGAAGCTAGAGACGTTATGTTTTGAACATGTTTTTTAAACCGAAAGATTATAAAATTGACAAATACTAATTATGTCACAAAATATGTTTATAGAACATGAACAGAAATAAAAACAAATGACTATATAAAAAGCTGAAAATTAAGACAAACATTTTTAAAAGTGTATTTATTTTAATTGTATGTGTATATGTGTACTGATTGCATGCCTAATGCCCATGGAGGCCTGAAGATAGATCCCTTGGAACTGTAGTTTCAAATGACTATAAGACACTATGTTGGTGTTGGGAACCAAAAATAACAACAAATGTTTTTAGCCACTAAGCCACGTCTCCAACTTCAGAAAAACTTTACATGATCTACAAAATAATATATTTAAATCAATTTATCACCTGATAGATCTATTTAACTTTTGTTTAAGCATTTTTTTTTTTTTTTTTTTTAGTTTACTAGTTTATTTTGTTTTGTTTTTTCAAGACAGGGTTTCTCTGTATAGCTTTGTGCCTTTCCTGGAACTCACTCTGTAGCCCAGGCTGGCCTCGAACTCACAGAGATCCGCCTGCCTCTGCCTCCTGAGTGCTGGGATTAAAGGCGTGTGCCACCACCGCCCAGCCAGTTTACTAGTTATTAATCACTCTTTGGTCATATAAATATTATTGTGATATTATTTAGCATGTGGAGAATAAAATTTTAATTCAATCTTTCCTCTAGTATATTGGGTTTAAAAATCTCACTTTATAATTTACCACCAATGTTCTGTAAAATATTAAATATGGAAAAATATCCTTACATATTTTTTGGTGAGTTATTACTTTTTGTGCTCCAATTTACATTAAGTGAAGATCATAATAATAATAAGCACCAGCTTATTTTGTAAACTATCCTTATTGTAGTAGCATGCCAGCATTTTAATATAAGATACATTGATATCAAAATCTTAGATAAAATTAGCAACATGGTCAGTATTTTTCTAATGTTAGTAACATTCCCATGTCTTAACTAGATTACCAAGTGAAGAAGGTATTTATTATACTTTGAAGATTTCTCTTCTCATAGAAATATTATTTTGGTTTGAAACTATATTAACAGTCCAGAATAATTTAGAGTGGTTGTATTGCTCTCCTTTATAATTTGAGTTGGTCTTGATCTTTTGCTCTATATTCTTTCAGTTTTAAATAAATCAGAATAAGATTGAAACACCATCCCTTTTTAAGTGTTTAAATCAAAAGTTTGTGAAATATTTATTTCCAAAGCAAATTTGAATCCTTATAACACATTCAAAGGAGAGGAGGAGTTCACACACTGGGAAACTGAGTTGGGTAAATATTTCATAAATACTGTGTCATGAGTTTGACTGAGAAAAGGTTACATGATTCAAGCAGTTCTTTTATTTGTCCTTCCCAAGGACAAACTGCAAGAACACTAGCCATCATCGTTGCCTTGAAACTTGCAAGTTACAGTACCTACTTTTCATCTTGTGTGGATGGTCTAAGGTCTAAGACACCAGTGTAAGAGGACATGTTCTCACAAACCACAGCACATGATAGTAAGTTCTAGGTCATCAATCTCTTTGCTCTTAGACAGTAGTAGGCATTGATTGAAAGAGTTTCTATAATTGCTTCTTGGCCTTTTGGCTAAGATCAAGTGTAGAAAGTTTCTATCACAATGAAGCCTCAGTATTACCCAAGTCAAGGGAGATAATTTTAAAGATGAAAGTGAACTGCTGAATACAAGCAAATTAATTAAAATATTAAGTGGAGATCCAGAATACTCTTTGTGATTCTTGCCTTTAACATGCTTTGAGAAGCTGTTTTTAGGGATAATTGAAAATCTGAGTGCTTTTATTTATTTTCTTGGCTATAGACTTATCACTAAATTTTATCAGAAAAAATTTTTTTAGAACAAACAATAAAGAAAAACATAGGACTAAATATCAAGTTTGATAAATCAATTTATACCTATATGAACATATGCAGGTTTCTAGACAAACAGATTGTCCATATTGATTTTCTTGATGAATTCTCCTCTACTAACATTGAGGGTAAACTTTTATAGAAATTTAAGGAAGAAAAGTAATCTAATAAAATCCTTTGATGTGTTTTCTAAGAGATTTTTTTCTATTTTAGCAAAAAGTTGTTCATTTCCTTCTTACATGCAACAAGAGATCTCAGCGTGTGATAGTATATGGCAGCATAGATGTTCAATGAACATATAAAGAGGTAGACCTTCCCTGGCTCAAGGCCACATGGACCTTCAGTTACACATGTGCGTGCACATGCGCGCGCGCACACACACACACACACACACACACACACACACAGGGTTGGGAGAGTTAATAGCTTCTATTATTAGAGATTTCATTTTCTTATATTAAGAAAAAAAATGAATTTGCCTTCCTTCAGATTCTTGGGACCAAAGATAGAAATCCAAATTGCCAGAACACCAGCCGTGATCATTGCCTAGAAACTTCCAAGTTACAGTATCTATTTCTCAATCTGTGTGGACAATCTAAGATCTAAGACACCTACAAGGACATGTTCCAATGTGAGAGCACACTATTGTAGTCTGTTGTTTAGCTTTTGTTCTTTGAATGATATTGCAATGAATTTTGACAGTTTAATGTGTCAAAAAACGCACCTGAAAGAGTATCCTAGTCATACTGAAGTAAGGTAGATTTTTTTCTTTCTGCCTATGAACACCTGACAGCAATCTCAACAGAGACGCCTGGACTAGACCTCATAGAAATTAATTTTTCTATGCCACAGGACATGTAGGCATCACTACCATGTCTTAAGGGGCTTCAGGGCTGTGGATAATTACAACCTACTAACAGGAATCCTACGTGCTTTCTTAGTGTCACATAATATTTTAATTGAAGACTACGCAGAATCGGATTGTTTAAAAGGTCAAGTGCCTTTGCTTGGCATTTGTGTTATTATAGTGTTGTTTTATGGTTTCAAGTCTACAGACATTTCATTTACATTGTTGAATAATCTCAGACTTTAGAGAAACTTTATAAATAAGTTTTGAACATTTGAAAGGGCTCTGTGATGAATTGCCATTGAAGTTGTTTGGGTCATTAGGAAAGGTCAGTTGATAAAAGAAGGGCTGTGTTCCAGTTTTGTCAAGGTAACATATTAAGCCTAGAAATCATTTTATTAGTAATCACTGATTGTTTAACAGTGGCTTTTTAGCTAAAAATAGAGTACCATGCTTTTGTATTATTGTGTGAATTGAATATTGTTTTTATGAAGCTAATCATTCCGATAGGATATGCTAAAAATAACCACAATTAACAATATGGAAATACCAGAAATGTCATGGACATGCACTCCCTCTGACTGGATTACACAGGGCAGAGTTGTGTGCCTGCAAGATATTTATTGGGGATTATCAGGCCCAGTGACTAGACTAAATAATTTATTTACATTCCACCTAATTTGCCCTTGTGCAAGTTGATGTAAACTTTCCAATGCCTAGTATCCTCTTTTATAAAAAGCTCTGTGCCACACTGTGTAAGAAGAGTTAGATACTGATTTAAGTGGAATCTTTCCTTACAATCTATGTTCTTCATACAGCCCAGCCAGGTCAGCTTTGGGTAGAAATGTTCAGTCTGCAGGAGCCTTCTTTCCTGGTTGCTGATATTTCTAAGAAATGCAGCAGAGGACAGAAGAAGAACTATGTGTGATGCAGGCGAAGGGTACAGCTCCTTCCTGGCAGCTATTCAAATTGGCTAAAGACAGGCTTGTCTCTCTGCAAGTGGGAAGCATAGAGAGAGGCCCATTTCTCTTCCATCCTCAGGAGATGCTCTCCCTTTGCCAAGCACCCATTGTCTCCTGGAAAACTAGTACTTCCAAAAAGAGCTTGAGAGGCCAGCATGGAAAGCTCTTCCCAAGCCAAGGCCACCCCAGGATTCTAGGTGAATCAGCTTTTGGTGTGCCTGTGGCCCGGGAGCTGCCCTATGGCTCTGGGGTGAACTAACTATCCATGATTATGCTGGAAGATGGAAAATGACCAGAGGTTGTGCTTTGTTGCCAATTCTACACAGAGACTTTGAGAGGCCTTCCATGTATCTGACAATTAACCTAAAATGCCACTCCATGTAATAATGTGTTGGGAAGTGGAAAATGCTGAGGGGGTCATTTAACAATCATCCCCTGATAGTATTCTTTCAGTAGATTACTGGTTTCATCTCCTTTTATAGCAATATATAGAAGTAAATATAACAAGTTTTCACAGAAGTAGCAAATTCATATTCACATGGCAACATGTCCTTACTGACTTTGAGCAGTTAGGATATACATCGGGAAGAAGGATTTTTCTTTACAGGGTCTTTGGAGTATTCATTAATAAACCACAGGGGAGTGTACATCCAACTATTTTTCTCACTAACAGTTTTGAGCTTGTCGGTGTGCACATACGTAAGTTCCCATCCCCAAGCTTGCTCCCACCCTGTCTCTCAATCCCCTGTCATAATTTCCTTGGAGAAAAAGAGGATTTAAAAGCACAGAGTTGTTGAATTTATCATTCAAATGTGTCTGTTTTAATTATAGCTTACTTAATTCTTTGAGACCACCAGCAACTCTAAAAATCAATCATTGTTAAGATTACCACGTGGATGTCTCCATTGGCTCAAAAATGAATAGCTTCTAAATTTTATCTCAGCTTTAAAAAAGGAGACCAGTGTTAGAATATGTTGGAAGATGTCTGCATTTAAGTAGATATACAGTTCTATTTTATTGTATATGAAACAATGCCACATTTGAATCAAGCTTTGACTAAAGAACACATACCATTAGAAGAATAACATTATGAATGTAATTTCTAATATAAAATAAATGCATGGTTAGATAGATTCCTAACTTAGTTTTCCTGAGTCTGTTTTTAAGACAATAAATCATGCCAAAATTGTTTTACTTTCCTTAAATATCACTTACAAGGTTTTTCTCTTACCCAAAACTTGACTAGTCACACTGCTAAGGATTTTAACTCCTTCTCCTCCTGGAGTCTTGAACAACAGCTGTAAATATTTCCCTCTTGGTTGGCTGCTTTGGTTTTGCTCTGAAATCCAGGAGACCGCACTATTGACTAAATCAAGACTTCAGAATAATGCCCTGTTTCTCTCGGCACATAAATATGGTTTCCAGTTCATAGACAGAGGGGAACCAGCACTTATGCAGCATGGCACAGTTGCAGAGAACACTATATCACATGAAAAAAAGTTGTTTACAAGAGGAGTATGTTTGTGTCCATTCTATTCAGGACGGTAGGCGAGTGAGCAGATCAAAGAAAAACTGCTGGTTCAGTAGCACAATATGAGCACAGTAGAGCCCGGCATAGTTGTATGTGCTGGGAACCACAAACAATTGCATCATTATTAACATGTCAGCCTATAAGAACAAACTGACAAACATTAGCTATGCAGGCTGCACATAGGTGTATTGCTCCAGAGCGACCCAGTGATGTGTCTGATTTATTCATTTGTTTTCTTCATATTACCAAATGATAGTGATTACAGTCTGTATCTATTGAGTATTTGATAGGTGTCGGGCACTGTTTAAATATTCTGGATACATAATTAGTTTACTTATGCTGCCCCAGGCTTATACGGTATTGTTTTTAGTCTCATTTGCATACACAATTATGACTTTGTGGCAATTTGTATGGAAAAGAAAAAAAATCCTTGCATTCTCCCTGAAGGTCATCGGATGTCTTCTTTACCTTCTGTACTTCTGAAAACATTGATTGAGATACTCCCTGGTGATTTAGTTTCCTCTTCTTGTGAGTTCACTCAGTGCTGAGGCCTCTGCCCATGTAAACTGTAGCATATATACCCCATTGCTCTTCGCCCTTTTCCCCACAGCACCCAGCTCAGTTCAAGCACTGCTGTATCTAAAGCAGCAGCAGGCATTGTGCATTGGCAGAACCACTGCTCAACTTGACCATCACCATGGGATAATGTCACTCCAATATTGTCATATTCTAGGGTTTTTAAATTGCAATTAGATTTTTTTCATAAAATACGGTGTGATTATGGTTCCTCTCCCCCACCCTTTCCAGTTACCCCCATCATCCCTCCCATCTAGATCCACATGCTTTCTGTATCTCATTAGAAAACAAACAGGTGTCTAAGGAATAATAATAAAATAGAATAAGGTAGACAAAATACAAATCAGTATATGGCAAAACAACCAAATAAGAAAAAGGGCTAGAGAGAAAGCATAAGAAACTCATATACATTCAGAGACACACATGTTCACTCACTCAGGACTTCCTTAGAAACCCAAACTGGTTTGATATAATATGTATGCAAGGGACTTGTAAAGGAGAAAACAATGCAATATTACTCAGCCATATTCTAGCCTTTTAAATGTAAAGTGAGGGGCTGGAGAGATGGGTCAGAGGTTAGAGCGCATACTGCTCTTGATGAAGACCTAAATTTGGATCCCCACACCCATGGCAGGAGTCTCAAAACTACCTGTAACTCCGGCTCCAGGGACTCTGATGTCTTCTTCTGGACTCTGGGCATCTATCCTCATATGTGCACCCCCACTGTGTGTACACATTTTTAAAAATGAGAACAGTAATCTAAGTATTTGTGTAAAACATCTGATATTGGAATAACAAATCAAATTTTGGAAAAAAGTTCCTTAAAATGAAAAATGAATGCCCTTGGCCATCCCTAGGCTGTACGTGGGAGGGGCCAGTTCAGAGTTCCTCACTATTTAGCTTAGTGCTTGCCCCTTTACATGCTTATAACACTCTATTTTTGTTATGGGATAGAATACTTCAATGCACTAAGTGAAATCCTCAAAAGTGTAACAAGAAACCCATGACATTGCACAAGCCACCAATAACTGAGAAATGAATTTAAGAACAACTAAGTTCTCTGTGACACTCTTTTCTGTGTGCTTAGTTTTCCCAATGAAATTGCTTTTCTTTTTGATATACTCAGGCGCATGGCCAAGGGACATTTGTTCAGCTGAGAACGCATTGGTAGTGATCTTAAAGGGAAAAGCAAATGGAACAAAAATTGTAGTGCTAATGACTCCATCAGATAAAAAAGTTTTATTTTTTAAATGAAACCCAGCAAATGGTCCCAAGTACACCCGTTTGCTCCAGATACACCAGTATCGCATCTGTCACGTAATATCCTTTCATTTTCCCCCCTTTGGTTACTTCCATGAGGCTCAAACCAATAATAACATAAAGCAAGAGAAGCCTGTGGATGATTTCAAACTCTGAGCGGTCTACCCTATATGCTTACACAAATAAAATGACCTCCACAAATTCCCATCTTCAGATACCATTGTATGGGGCCTAGGGCTTCAGATCCTGAGAAGGAACAAAATAATATAGCCCCTAGAACGTTTTAGCATAGATGACAGTCACTGTGTGGATTTGGGATTCTCATCTTTAGAATGAGGATAAGAATATGACCTACATTATAGAACTACTTTGTGAGGACTGAAAGAGTTAATACTGATTCATACTTCACAAATATTGGCCACTACCCACAGACCACAAAAGAAAAACTATCACCAAGCTAGACAACACACGTCAGAGATGGCATCTCCTGTGCTCTTTTTGTGTGGTTGTGTCTGCCAATAGCTTAGATCATGGCAAAATACTGTTTTTGGTGGAAAAGTCTAAATCAATGTTTGTGATCTGGGTGGGTCTTGAAAGTAAGTGTTCTATGTTTCACTGTCTCGCTTACATGTACTCACAACGTTTCAAGACATTAGTTCTTTGTCACAGGCTTTAATCCAAGAAGCTATGGGTAAGTCTTCATCAAGAACTGCCCACTCAGGGCACATGAAGCCTCTAATGAGAGTTGGCATGTATGCTGGTTGGTTGTATGATAAAAGAATATCCAGGATCTAGCCTCAGGGTGTCTTGGCAACTCTGCTCAGATCTTCTTTCCATACTTAGGAAAAGTCAAGGGATGATCTCAATGTTAGAAGAAAGGACAGAGGAGATGTTAACCAGCCCTCATCAGACTTCCTCCAGTGAACCTGAAAGCACCCAGAACACAAGAATAGCTACAAGATTCTCACATGTCTCAGTTTTTCAACAATTGAAACTTTCTGTCCTGTGCTATTCCTAAATAAGTGTGCCTCTGATAATTTTTAAGCTACAAAAGGCAAATTGATACCTCTTTTTAAGAATTAAATAAATACCTTTAAGGAATAATGAATACATTATAAATACTTTTCCAAATCTTCAACTTTTAAAGAAATATGTTCAATTATATCTTTCCTGAAAATTTGTCAATCAGTCTATAGTTTCTTGCTGTAAGGTCATTATTCTCATTTCTGGAACACAAGGCAATAGTATTAAGGAGTTTTCTAGTTTAACGCTTTTTAACCATTCAAATAAGTAATATTTAGAAATAGACCGTGTGGGTTTGAAACAACATCCCTAATACAGTTTTAAATGACTGGGTTAAATTGTCTGTTTAGGGAGAGGTTAAGGTGACATTGTTCTACATACATTCTAAGTTTATGAAGCCAGAAGTGGGAAGAATGAACAGTTATAAAATTTAAGGTTCTGGCTGTAGAACTGTTTTCAATTAAAGGATACTAAAGAGATTGGACAACTAATGAAATACCATATTAGAGTGGATGCTGGTAGAAAAAAATTCTGTAAAGGACGCCATTGTATCAGTTGAAAAAACTGGAATAAGGGCAATATATTAAATAAAATTGAACCAGGCTTTTTCTTGTGGTGCCACCAACCATCTCCCAAATCATGACATAGAGACTTATTTTTAGTATGAATCCTCGGCCTAGCTTAGGCACATTTCTGGCTAGCTCTTTTAACTTAAACTAGCCTGTTTCTTTTTATCTACCTTTTATCTCAGAGCTTTCTACTTTTCTTTCTTCTGTATATCTTACTTTCACTGTTTTTCATGTCTGCTGGCTAGTGGCTGCCTGGCTTCTTGTCCTGGGTGTCTCTTCTTTTCTTCTCTCCTCCTCCTCCTCCTCCTCCTCCTCCTCCTCCTCCTCCTCCTCCTCCTCCTCCTCCTCTCCTCCTCCTCCTCCTTCTTTTTTCTCTCCTTCTCCTATTTATTCTCTCTGCTGGCAGCCCTACCTATCCCTCTTCTGCTATTGGCTGTTTAGATTTTTATTAGATCAATCAGGTGCCTTAGGCAGGCAAGGTGAAACAGATGCAACACATCTTTACATGATTAAGTACATATCCTTACATGGTTAAATAAGTGCAGCATAGGCAAATATAACACACCATCATGCAGTTGAAATAATATTTCACAGCCTAAATAAGTGTAACACATCTTTGCCCAGTCGAAATAATATTCCACAACATAAAACAACTATGTCAATAATATAAATGAACACACTCATATATTCTTAAATAATATATACTAAGATATTGAGAGACAAAGAACTAATATGTTAATGTTTTACAAATGATGTAGAAAAGAGTGTATCTCTTAAATATAGTGGAGGATGGTGAGATTGCTCAGTAGTTAAGAGCACTCTCTGCTCTTGAAGAGGACCTGGGTTGGGTTGACAGGACACCCTAGTGGCTTACAACTATCTGTGCCTCCGCTTCCTAGGGACAGGATACCTCTTGTATAGTATGAACTCAGACATACACATACACATAGGACTAAAAACTTGAATCTTTAAAAATTAATTTTAAATACAATGTATCATATATGTAAATATTTATGTATAACTAACTCTAAGTAGATGTGTGTATATATTCATGCAAACACACACACACACAGAGAACATCGATATATATAGCAAGATGATACAATGTTATGAGTACATGTATCTAAGGGTGTTTGGATAGCTGGAAATCATTCCCCATAGTTTATGTTTTAGAAAATGAATCCCATAATGCAACAGTGCTAAGTGAAGCTTCAAGAGATGATTGGATCATAGACCTGTGGCCCCATGAGTGAATTTATGTTATTAACTTAGATTTGGATTAATTCTTGTGGCAGTGGGTTTTGTTTTGTTTTGTTTTGTTTTGTTTTGTTTTGTTTTGTTTTGTTTTGTTTTGAGACAAGGTTTCTTGATGTAGCATTCCCTGCCCTGGAACTCACTTTGGTGACCAGCTGACCTTGAACTCAGAGATCCACCTGCTTCTACCTCCTGTGTGCTGGGATTAAAGGTGTGCACCCCCACCACCACTCAGCGTGCAGTAGTTTTTGATGAAAGGGTGGATTCAATACCTCCATCAACTTCCTTGTGTTTTATCTTGTATTTTCTTCTTCTACCCTTTGTGTGGAATGATGAAGCCAGAAGACTCCACGGTGTGCACCCCTTTACTCGGGATTCCTCAGCCACTGGTAGAATGAGCCAAGAACATTAATATTCTTTATGGACTACTCAGTCATAAATGTTCTGTTTGAGCAGCACAAAAGGAACTGAGACAGGTAGTCTCTGTACTGTTCTTATTTGTTTCACTGAAATAAATTTTTATTTTTATTTGAGGCTGGAAGGCTTAGGAGTTAAGAGCAATTATGGCTCTTAGAAAGCACAGAGTTTGATTTTCTGCACCCACACAGTGGTTCACAACCGTTCATACTGCAGTTCTAGGGATCAGATGCCCACTTATGACCTTCACCAATACCAAGCATACATGTGGAACACATAAATACATTCAGGCAAAATACTCACATAAAAGAAAATGAATAAATCTAATGGAATTTTAAAAATTCTTTATTCTTTGAAAATCTCATAAGGAGACATGAAGTTTGATCATGTAAATCTCTCATTATTGGATCTTTTCAGGAAATTGCCAAAGAATTTCCAAATAAAAAGTTTTTAAAAATCCAATAAATAAAACATTAAGGCTTTCTCCTTTCCAGCATGCTGTCTCTTACATGGCTTTAGGGATGGTAGAATGCTCTTCGTGGTAATCAAATTGCTCAAGAAAATGTTACAAGTAGAAGGTAACATCCAATAACATAACAGGAAACTCCTCAAACAAGGAGAAACACTTGGATCCCTTACAAGCTGGTGAAAAGCATCCAGCGGTGGAGGTGGAGATAGTCTGGAATAGCACTTACTCAAGGTGTTTTAGATGTCATCAAAGGCAGGCAGATGTGAAAGGTGAGAAACGAAAACAAGGAAAGAAGCAGTGGAGGAATGTTCACAGGGGAAGGAAGAGAGGGTTGGAAGGAAGTGCTGTGCTTCCAAGGGTGTTTGCTTTGTGTCTTAACTTTGCTCATTTGCTCCCACTTAATGCCCCATCTACCAGGAACTCTAGACGGTGAATACTGCTCTTCGCTTTTACAGATACAGAACACTTGATGCGCAGAATCTTCTAGACTATTTAGCCAGTAGCAGAACTATATTTAAGCCAGTCTAATTTCAAAATCGTTAACCACTACACTACACTGCCCCTTTAGTGTCTCTTGTATGTAAAGATAAACCACATACTCTAACAGCTCATTTCATTTTTTTTTTTTAAAGTCAACCATGTCTACTTATTGGCATAGTCCATTTATGAACAATACAGGGATGTTTTTTTTTTTTTCTTTTTACTCCAAGAGGTGAGCTTGATCTCAATCTGCCGTAAAACATCCTGACACAACTCACCTTGAAGGTAAAGCAGTTCATGTCAGTCAGGGTTGATAATTTCCTCCTTGCTTTCATGATTTGTATGATACTAGACTTCTAGGTATTTGCTTTGAATTTGGTCTTCAGGGCATTCTCTATCTGCTTTTGTAGCTGAGTCCAGCTTGTCCCCCATATGCCAATGACATTGTGCTTATGAGCACGAGCATGGGGTAGTACCTCTGGGTCACTGAAAAATAGGCTCATCCTAGCCCAGCTACAGGGAGGTAAGAACTAAGTAGTCTTGTAACAGTGTCTTGGAAGGTCTGTCAAGAGACAGAAAGGGTAAAGAGATCTGAAGAGCATCCACCCTGACATTGGTTGTTCCAGTATTAATAAAGAATTGGTGCTGTGTCTTGGGGAACAACTTCTTAAGTTTGTCTCGTGCTCAATGCCAAAAGAAGCATTTCTAAGTCTCATGTGGTCCCATGTAGTTCCAATTCCATTTCCTTCCTTCACAGACATGCACAGTGGGGTGTAAAAAGTGGTTTGGGGGCCAAATGCTACAGTATGGATGGAAAAGCATTGCCTCATGCCCAAGCAGCTGTAGACTCCTTGGTATTATTCTTTCTTCTCTGTTATAGAAGCCAAGAGAAATTGTCTCTCTGGGATGATGGGCAGTTCATTTAAGGAGCTTCAAGAACCATGGGGCCGTGGGTCTGACTGCTAGCTTTTGTTGAGTGAAGAGGCAACAGTCTCATTCATAGATGGAGATCTTTTGATAAATATATGTAAAAACACATAAAACCAAACCACAGTTCAACCACATTTTTATCATAGGTATGGCTTAAAAGTTCACCTCTCCTTTTCAAAGGTTAAGAAAGGCTTGAATTTAGGTAGAAGATTATTAGTTCTATTTTCTTTATAGGTGAAAGCTAAGTTCATCATTCCCTTAGTCCTAACTAGAAGACCATTGGCCAAACCAGCTGTTACTGACTAAACAGCCCATTAACATTTCTTTTGGTTATAAGAAATAATCAGACCATCCTGGATCTTAATGTTCTTACATATTTTCATCCACTGGAGTTGAGATCCTTTCATATAAATAACATATATTATTTATATGTATCAAAATGAATTTTTTCCAAATAATTCCCATTGTAGGTCCTAATAATAACCTCTAAATATTAGAGTTCATATTTGTTTTTCTATTTGTTGGTTGTCACAACCGCCTCGACCAGCAAGGAAGACACGACACCAGGCTCTTCTTTCTGCAGTTTATTCAGAAACCTTGAACAATCTTCTGACCCTGGGGGGAAGCCCTCCCTCAGCCCTAATAGCCGCTGGGTAGCCAACCCTAAACCGCCATGTGGGCATCGCAGACAGGTCCAGGTATATGAAAGCAAGCCAGATCCTAAAGCCAAGCCGAATATGGAATTGTTTACCACCAAGAGCGCTCACCATTGGGAAGGTGGAAGGCAGAAGCCAGCGCCATCACTAGGGTGTGGCATGCAGTTCTCTACAGTTCCCCCTTTCTTATTATAAACAAGCAGGCAAGAGTAGAGGTCTGATCTCTGCAGAAAAAATTTTAGGACAATGTACTGGTGTTTGTCCAGGTGTCATCCACCCAGAGAACACTTGACCTGTCTGATACCCTTTTTTGCAGAGGTGAGAACTGGGGTATCAACCTACATGCAATCAGACATGCTCTTCTCAGGACTTGATCTCGGCATGTGCCCCGAGTGCAGTGCACCAGCCTCGCATCCTGCACATCAATAATCTTTAAGGGTGGCCAGCCAGGCCTGAGGGGACTGTCCTGCCTCTACGGCAGTAAAGGCTTGTATGATCATGGCTGTATTACACTGTTGAGAGGCCCTGACTCTGTAGATGCACCACAGGCAAGCCAGGGAGACCAGCACCAAAAGGCCTGCTAAGGCTCCCAAGCCCGCCCACTCCTTGAGATGATTCATGGCATTAGAGATTCATGTAGATAATCCTTTTGCCAGTCCAGCATCCACCCGGGTTGAATTCACTGTAACGATAACCACTCTTAGCTGGTCCATCAGGTTGTTGAATTCTCCCGTCCAATTGCCTAAAAGATAACTGAACAACTGTTTAGACAGATTTGCAGCACGGGTAAAGTTTTCATACTGGATACTAGTCACACACAACCCAGCATATTTCCATTGACAGCCGAGCTGGGCAATCTGCCAAAGGGTATCAATTTGCTCTTGCACCAAATCAATCCTTTGATTGACTACCGTGAGTCCTCCTGTTAATTGTGCATTAACGCCCTTTTGCACATCCAGGGCTTGGGCCACATTAGCAGAAAGGCTATTAAGGGTTTGGGCAATGGCTTGGGTCCTCTTGGCTTACGACAAACAAAAAAGGGGGCCCATTTTGGCTGATGGGGAGGTTCCCCTACATGCCTTTTGGCAGGCCGCCAACCCGAAATCCAGGTGGCATTAGCAGAATAACATGGCCCAGCAGAGTCTTCAGGCAGATCGAACCATCTTGTAGTCTGATTATACAATAAAATGCATGGGGAGGGTAAAAGCAAATCTGGCACTATCTTTGTTAAATAATGGTATGGAAAAAAAGCAATCTTTAATATCTACAACAATAATAGGCCAAGAGGCTGGCAATGAGGACAGAAGAGGCAAGCCCCTTTGAACTGAACCCATAATCTGCATTTGTTTATTAATAGCTCGCAGATCATGTAATAATCGCCACTTCCCTGATTTCTTTTTTATGACAAAGGGGTGTTCCAGGGTGACAGTGAAGGCTTCATATGTCTTTCTTCCAATTGTTCTTTCACTAATTGCCTTGCTGCAGACAGCTTTTCAGAGGAGAGTGGCCACTGAGGAACCCATACTGGCTCCTCTGTCTTCCACGCTAGGAAGTGGCCCCTAGGAAAAACCCAAACCCTGTTGGTGCTCTTGAGGATTCGGTTGAATGGGAGATTTCCTGCCCTGTAAAAATTTCCCCAATCCATAATTTGGGTGGTAACCCATATTATTCCTCATCTTAAGTGATGCTGGAGAGTAATCATTGCTTAATATAAAACCCATGTCCTTTAAGAGGTCCCTGCCCCACAAGGAAATCGGGAGTTCCAGCACATAGGGCTGCATGATTCTAGAATGCCCATCCCCATCCTTCCATTGTAATTGTCTAGCACTTATGTCTGGAGTCTTGGCATATCCCAGGCCTTGTAATGTCTGGGATGAGGTATGTATAGGCCATCCTGATGGCCAATCTTTCTTGGAGAAGATATTCCTATCTACCCCTGTATCTAATAATCCTAAAATCTTTTTGTTATCAATGCTGAGTTCTAAGATCGGCCTCTGGTCCATATCCAAGGTCAGGAATGTTAATTCTGTCCCCGTGGATCCAAAGCCTCCTTTTCCTCTTTCTCTTGACTGTGCTAGGAAACGGCCATGCAGGCTGGGCAAGATCAATAACTGGGCAATTTGATCACCTGGGGAGATGGCCAAAATTCCTCTTGGGGATTCAACCATGATCTTAAAAATTCCTGTGTAATCTGGGTCAATTACTCCAGGATGGACTCTGAGACCTCTTACGGTTGTGGAGGACCTCCCTATTAGAAGGCCTACTGTGCCAGGCTCAAGAGGTCCTTTAAAATCAGTGTCTACCAATTGGATCTGCATTCGTGGAGTTAATACGAGTCTGGTGGTGGAGCAGAGGTCCAATCCTGCTGAGCCTGCAGTGGCTCTCCGCGGTTCTTGAGATGCCAAAGTGTTGGCCATCGCTCCTGCTTCCATTCCTTGTCCTGGTTCTCGACTGCCCCATATATTTGTCTGTTTTTTGGACGCGTTACTGATTGGCCTTGGACTAGTAGTTGACCATTTATATCCCGCACTGACCGACACTCGTTTGCCCAATGCTTCCCCTTTTTACACTTAGGACACACCCCAGGTTGTGAAATGCGCTGGCTTTTTCCTGAGGCTACAATTCTTCCTTTTTCCAGACAATCATGCTTTAAGTGACCTATCTTGCCACATTTGAAGCAAGCACCCAGAGCGCTGGAACTTCCTCTTTTTCCCTGACTCATCTGAACTACAGTGGCTGCAAGGCCAGCGTTAGTTAACGGCCTACCAATCTCTCTGCACACCTTCATCCATTCCTCTAAACCTCTATTTTTGTAAGGAGTTTTAGTGGCCCTACACTCTTTTGTACATTGTTCATAGACAAGCTGTTTAACCAATGGCATAGCTGCATCCAGGTCCCCAAAAACCCTGCCTGCAGCTTCAACCATCCAGGCAACAAGGTCCGAAAATGGTTCTGTAGGCCCCTGCAAAATCTTTGTGAGGTTACCACTCACTTTGCCTTTATTAGGCAAGGCCTTCCATGCTTTAATGCCAATTTTATTAATCTGTTCATAAACTTGAACAGGGTAACCTGTCTGTTGATTAGCAAATCGACCCTGTCCAAGCAGCATGTCTCTGTCCCAAGCGGCATTCCCCACAGCCTGATTGGCTGCAGCCTCTTCGTTAGTGAACTCTATCAGAAAAGCCTTCCAATCTAATTATTGGCCTGGGCTCAAACATGCTTGTGCAAGCCCGGCTCCAATCACTGGGTGTCATGCAATACCTGTTCAAGGCCTCCACTTGGGCTACTGTGAAAGAGGCTGTGATTCCATACATCTGCATGGACTCAGCTAAGGATTTTATCACCTTAAAATCCAAAGGCTCGTAATACCGCTGTCCTTGAGGATCTTGAAACACCGGGCATGCCAAGTTTATTTCAGTTCTAACTGTCCTCCACACCTCCAGGCTCAAAGAGCTTCCGGAAGCACCACTCCCATACGGCGGAGGGGCAGCTGGCACAGAACAACATGCAGACAGGGAAATTCCCTTATCAGGTTTTTCTCTTTTTTTCCTTTTCTTTCTAATTGTTGTCTTATCTATCTGTTCAATGATGGATTCTAAATCCTCTGATTCAGAACCTTCTGAGTTCTCCAAATCTGGCAAAGCAGGACACAGCCTTTTTATCTTTTCCTCTCCCCTTTTCTTAGACCCCTTTCCACTATTAGCCTTTTCAGATCTCTCCTCCTGAAGCATCTCCAAGGCTGCTTGACCATTCTCCATTGCTTCAGAACACCTCTGGTCCTCAAGGCAGCTTCTTACTAGCTTCCATACTGGTCTGACTCCACTTTTTAATGTCCCTTGCTCAGCTGCAAAGTCTAAATCCCTGCCCAACTTCTCCCAAGAGGACACCGAAAGACTCCCAGAGACTGCGAACCAGGGTGCAATGGTATCACATTCCTGCAAAAATCTCTCTAGGGTACTCCTGTTTATCTTTAATTTCTTGGAATACAGTAGCTCATTAAGAGCCAGAAAAATTGGGTGTGAAGAAGAAGCGCCCATGTTTGATTTATGTCAGCTTCAAAGGAAAACTAATCTTAACTTTCGTTTTAGCCCGCCCATCGATGTGCTCTTGCGCTCTCCCTTTATCTACAGAGAAGAGCAAAAACCTCCCCGCTTTTGTCACGGGTTCCCAATTCACCCGGGATTTCCTTTAACCCCGCTTTTGTCGCAGGTTCCCAATTTACCTGGGATTTCCTTTAACCCCGTTTTTGTTGCGGGTTCCCAATTTACCTGGGATTTACCGGTGCACCACCCTGACTGCAGAAAGTTCTGAGCCCTTGTTGAAAGTAGTGAAGTTCCCCGTATGGGCCACCACTGGTCGCGACCGCCTCAACCAACAAGGAAGACGCAACACCGAGCTCTTCTTTCTGCAGTTTATTCAGGAACCTTGAACAATCTTCTGACCCCAGGGGGAAGCCCTCCCTCAGCCCTAATAGCCTCTGGGTAGCCAACCCTAAACTGCCACGTGGGCATCGCAGATAGGTCCAGGTATACGGAAGCAAGCCACATCCTAAAGCCAAGCCGAATATGGAATTGTTTACCACCGAGAGCGCTCACCATTGGGAAGGAGGAAGGCGGAAGCCAGTGCCATCTCTAAGGTGTGGCACGCAGCTCTCTACAATATTGATCAAGGTTTTATTTATTTATTTTTTTGGTTTATAATACAAAGATTAAATTGTTCGTGGTTACATAGTTTATTTTTAAATATGCTAAACATTTTCTGAGTTAGATATGGCAACACTGGTATCATCCTTGTGGTCAGATCATCATAATCTAAAATGAGAGTCAAGGAAATGTTTTAATACCACCCAGTAATGCAAGCCATTATGGTTTCTACCACAGAAGTTGGCTGCTTTTTCATTGCAGTGAAGATATCTAACACACCCAAATCAGAATCCCTCTTTAAAATTTGCTTCTCATGGGCAGGAGAATGGAGAAGATATCTGGGGTCAGAGGGGAGGAAGCCCTTCCCATTTCACTGAGAGGTATGAGTAATGGCACCTGTCTTGAAGAATTTGAGAAGATGGGGCATGTTTTGGGAACAGAGCTGCTGCAAAATGGTAGCAGCTGGAGCACTGAATTCACATTCTAAACCAGTTCAATAGGATGGATGGACAGGGACGCCTCTGAGGACTTTGGGACAGGCTAGGATTTTCTGTTCCTCACCTGTACAACACAGTGCGCAAGGAAAGGGGAAACACAATTAGTTCTTGGGGTACAATTTTCATGTTTAGAGCCAGAGTAACTAAAAGGAGATACAGCCAAGGTTTGCTTCTCACAAGAAATATCAACTAATTAAGGAAAAAAAAGAGTGATTTGCTACATGTTTACTTTATGTAGAAAAGCATTCTTTGGAGAATTGGAGCCTTTTCACATATGTATATAGAAATGTGATTTTTGCTGAATGGGTTTTCAGCCAAAAAAAATGTAGTTGACCTTTTAGAAGGTGGTTATATGTGATGAGTGAGGAAAATTATGTCATATTTTATATATTGTATATTTCAATGAAATAATCATGAATTGGATTCAAGGACTAGTTAAGTCAAAGTTTTGGGAAAAATCTCCCAGATGTGTGGCTGTGTATGAGCACACCTGAAAAAGATTTTAAACATTAAAGTCTAGGCATCAAGCTAGTTTTAAACAGGTTTAATTTTGCTTAGAAAGACTGAGGAATAATGTCTAGGAGGTAAGCTTATTGAGGGGCGTTAGGGGAAGCCTGTTCTACACAAAGGCCAAAGTCAACTCCTTCCAGTGAAGTTTTAGAATTGAATAAGGAAAGGGATAAAATTGTCCTTAAGTGCACGTGGAAACAGTCACTAGGAAAGGAGTCACCATATCATAATAAGAATTTATTTCAGCTAAATGTGTTTCATTATTGAGTAGTATTCTAGACCCAAATGGAACAGCAGACAACCTATCCTGAACAGTTTCCTAAAGCATTCCTTCCTTGTCCTCTCATGCTCTCACATCTGGACTTGTTTATATATGAGAAGTGAGGTGTAAATGCCAAAGGTTACTGAACTGTCTGTGCTATCAGCCAGCGTCACCAGGAAATCTTGAGTTCAGAGGGGTTGCTTTCCATGGTGTGACTGGGCCATGGGAAAGACACCAAGGCTCTGGTCAATGTTGGTCCCTAGCACTTCTGGCTCCTCTTTGTTGGAACCTTCTCCAGCAGAAATTACCATCTTTTGCTACTGCCATCTCAACAATAAAAATGATCTCATACTTTTTTGGTATCTTTTGATTTTATAATCATTTTACTTAGAAGAGTTTTCAAACACTCCCACCCAACTCTATATAGTCTTTTTCAGTGCACTGAAGTCTCATTGCAGCTTGGGATTACATTTCTCTGGTGGGGAGTGATGACTCCTTTATCATGTGTAGCCTAAAGCTCTTCTGAGATGTGCTCCTCTTTATTTTTTTAAAATATGGTTTTCATGGTGTGAAGTTCTCAAGGAAATAATACAGAATCAGAAAAAGTACAAATAAATGACTTACTAATACAACTTGATTTAGAAAAATAAGAAAAAACCAAATTCAAATCCAGTGGTCAGGAAGAAATAAAAAACAGAACAGAAATGAATGAAATAGAAACAAAGGAAATAATATACAGCATCAGGAAGTCTAGGAGCTGGTTCTTTGGGTAGATAAACAAGATTGATAGGCCTTTAGCCCAATTATTCAAAAGAAAAAGATGACACAAATTAACAGAATCAGAAATGGACAGGGAAATATTATGACACCAAAGAAACTGGGAGTATCTTAAGGGAATAGTTTAAGGCCTGCACTCCATTAGGTTAGAAAACCACAATGAAAGGGACACTCTTATACTTTTCTGAAATAGAGCTGACATTGTAATAGTCTCATAGACAGTTTCTGAATAAAACAATGAAGTGGCATAACATTGAAACTAACTGGCATATTTATATATGTCTGCATCCAGTGTCAACACATGTTTGATGTTTAATTTCTACTAGGTCAAACAATGAGGGTGTCTTAGTTGGGGTTCACTGTTGCTGTGAAGAGGCATCATGACCAACACAACTCTTATTGAAAAAATTTTTAGTTGAGGGTGGCTCACTTACAGTTTCAGAGGTTCAGTCTATTACCATCATGGCGGAGAGCATGGCAGCAGCAGGCAGACGTGGTCCTGGAGCTGAGAGTGCTACATCTTGAAGGCAACAGCAATCGACAGACTGGACTGACTGTCACAGTGAGGGAAGCTTGAGGAAAACAGAGATCTCAAAGCCCCACCCCCACAGTGATGCACCAAACAGGACCACACCTCCTAGTAGTGCCACCCCCTTTGGGGGCCATTTTCTTTCAAACCACCACAGAGGATTATATCTTAATGTGCACCAGTTAAAAACAAATGCCCTTAATCCCAGCACTCGGGAGGCAGAGCCAGGTGGATCTTTGTGAGTTCAAGGCCAGCCTGGGCTACCAAGTGAGTTCCAGGAAAGGCGCAAAACTACACAGAGAAAACCTGTCTCGAAAAAAACAATAAACAAACAAACAAACAAACAAACAAACAAACTCATTTATTACCTTATGGGCATTGTATTTTATATAATTTTAACAAAGAAATATAATTATTTTACATCTATCTGTATTAGGAAGTATATTTTTACTACCAAATGTATTAGATGGTAAGGTACTTTTTTTCAGTAGTGTTGAGTTTGGAGAGTTCCTCTGTCTTTTGGGTAGGTGGGTGATAGACAGGCTTTGCAGGCATTTCCTCTCAGTGTGTGGCGTTGTGTAATTTTCTTTGTGTACACACATTCTCATCTCATAGCTGTTTTTGTGTAAAGCATTTTCTATTAATTTCTTGAGTAAAATTATAGGTAAAAATGCCACTAGCTCTCATTTGTTGGAGAAAGCCTTTATCTTCCTCTGTTTTAAAGCTTATTTTCACAGGTTACAGGACTCTGATCGTCTCTGTGTTCCTAGCCTCGTCCCCAGTTCTGCTTTTGCGTTGGCTGCTGCTTCAACTGGTTTCATCTGCTGCTGACTTGTTCATCTTTTTTCTGCATGGTGCTTTCCAAAAATCTTTAAAAAAATTTTTTTTTAGCTTTTGTTTTTTTGAGACAGGGTTTCTCTGTGTAGATTTGCTCCTTTCCTGGAACTCATTCTGTAGACCAGGCTGGCCTGGAACTCACAGGCTTGGCTGCGTGGCTCTGCTTCCTGAGTGCTAGGATTAAAGGTGTGTGCCACCACCACCCGGCTGCTTTCCAAAAATCTTATCTGGCTTTTTTGTTTGTTTGTTTGAGCATTTGGATTCCCCGCATTGGCTAGGGTGTGGATTTCAGTAAATTGTTTTTCATTGCTCAATATCTATCATTTATTTTGGGAATTTCTTTACCAACTTTCTTCGAAGAGTTCATCTTCCCTATCTACTTTCTTTACTTTTAGGGTTCCAGTTATGTGTGTTACAAATGTTTCTGTCTCACAGATCTCAAACGTTTCGGTGTGTTGTTTTTCTTATTTTTCCTCTTTAGTGTCTCAGCCATAATAAAAATGCCTCTTCTGTAGTGAGTAGCTGTTCCAGCTTTGACCTGGAGGTACTACCCCTATTGAGGCTTCCGGTCACTGTTATGCCTACAAGGCAGGGTGGAGACAGGAGCCCTTAAGACCTGATGGACTGGCTCTTTTAGTTCCTGGACCCTGGACGCTGGAGGTAGACCGAGCAGAGTTCTCCAGAGAACACCGTCGGACTGCACTTCACCTTTCCAGGACCCTGTAACCTATCCCTTTACTTGTAAGTTACCCCACAAAATAAACCTCCCTTTTAACTACATGGAGTTGCCTTAATAATTTCACCAATACTCTTCACCTGTGATTGGAATATATTCTAATAAATACATCATAAGTTAAAAATATACGTAAAACTTCTATGTAATGCAGCCACGCTAATGAACATCATAGCTTACATTGTAACACAATATATTATAGAGTTCTAGTTGCTTCCCTGGAGCCTGAGTGTTCAACTGGGAGCTGTGGCTCACTGTCACTGACCAGCATCACAAGGAAATGTAATTGCCTGGGGAAAAAAGCAAAGGTTCAAATATGAAGTACAGTTACTATTGGACATCCATCCTCTTCATACCCCTGTAAAGTTTAAGAATAGCTGAGCCATCCTAAATGGGGTTGTTTGTAATGTCTATGTATGTCTACCAGTTACACCATGCATTTGTTTGCAAACTTGAACCTTCTAATGACCCCTTGGATCATTCTTTAGCTCTGTTCAGTTAATTTTCAGTTTTTACCATTTTCCTTGGATTCTTTTTATCTTTCTGCTTTAATTGCTTATTTGATCTTGGATGATGCCTTGATTTCACTAATTTTTTGTTTTTCTGTGCTTCAAGACAGGGTTTCTCTGTGTATCTTTGTGCCTTTCCTGGATCTTGCTCTGTAGACCAGGCTGGCCTTGAACTCACAAAGATCCACCTGCCTCTGCCTCCCCAGTGCTGGGATTAAAGGTATGTGCCACCACCATCCATCTTGATTTCACTTTATTTTTTTTTAATTTATTTATTTATTATGTATACAGTGTTCTGTCTGCATATATCTCTGCAGGCCAGAAGAGGGGACCAGATCTCATTACAGATGGTTGTGAACCACCATGTGGTTGCTGGGAATTGAACTCAGGACCTTTGGAAGAACAAGCAGTGCTCTTAAACTCTGAGCCATCTCTCCAGCCCTTGATTTCACTTTTGAGGAGCATTTACTGTGCTAATAGCTGTTATTTAAGAAAAAAATACTTTCCTACATGTCTATTATAGTTCAGTCTGGTTCTGAGGAGAATTCTGTTTTCTTCCCTTCTCCTATACCTCCTTTTTTGAAGTGCAAGTGTTACATTTATGACACTGGAAAACAGGCACACAATTCTTACGCCTGAATATCATACCTTTTCTTTTGGTTAGGTATTTCGTGTGAGAATTTCAGTTAATTTGGGAGTCGGGATAGGTTTAGTGTTTGTTTTGTTGTGGTTATCTTCAGTGTTCCAGAGGTTTCAGACTTCTTAGTGGTACCTTGTGTTTAGTGTGAAGGTTCCAGTTTTACCTTGAACTCCATTAATTCATAAATTATCATAACCTGGAACATTACTGGCACACAGTCACTTTAAAGCATGCAAGCAAAAGCTTAGCCTTCCCCCATTTCAGCAAAAAGAAAAAAAAAATGTAAAAGTCCCATGGAAACCTACTAAGTGTAATGTAGCTCAATTAAAGAACACAATTAAAATACATGATAGACTTAAAAAAGAGAGAGATTGAAGGGAGGGGCTCTTCATGGCTGGATAATGTAGCTCCTCGAAGCCATGGCTCGCTAACCAAAACCCCAATGTGAGATGCTTGGTTTCAGGGGTACCCAAGGGACTCCATGGCTGTTATAGGGGTAACCCACTGCTTTCTGATTGGATTTTACCCCTTCCACAGAAAGAACTCACACACATTACAGTAGACCTGGCCAAAGTGCATGCTTGAGGAGATGGTAGACCTTAGGTGGAACCTAGTACTTTCATATTGTTAAGTAGACACTATATCAGACTGCCATCTAAATATTTCTAGTCTACTCATAGATTAATGCTACTCTCGGGCTCAGTCAGAGAAGCTTCTGTTTGGGTGATAGTTAACGTGGAGACTTGTCACTGCTCAGTTTGTTGAAACCAAGCAGCTGTTGAATTCTCAGCCCCTCACTGGACAATGATATCACCCAACCTAGGCTTAGGGAACATAACAGAAGAGAGGATAGAACAATTCTAAGAGCTGAGGGGTGGGAAAACGTCAGTAAAGTGTTTTCTTACAGACATGCTGTGGCTGTGGCAAGTGAACTCACAGTAGTGGATCTGTGAATAAGACTGAACTCATCAACGTTCCATAGTAGATGAGACAGATATTCATAGGATACACTCCTGGAACATTTATTGACCATTAGAAGTTGTGCAGGAGGGGGTTTCATATTCCTCATTTGTGTAGCCACTGGTCCATTGCTCAATTCCAAATAAACAACAAGCCAGCATGCTGATGCAGGAAACCTTAGTTAAGCACAGTGGGTCACATGTGTATACATACAAATACAGACACACACATGAAAATAAAAAGAGGACTTTGGAAAATCAAGGGGCTTTGTGCAAAGGGGAAGATGATTAAATAGGATAAAGGGAGACTTTAAAGAATATAATATATATATATGAAATTGTGTTGTTCAGTGCCAAATTGTTAGTAATGAAGTCATATACACATGTAACAATATATGGACTAAACAGGTTATAACTGAGAATATAGATGTATATACTTATAGATATATGCATGCAAACAATTAATGAAAGAGGAGACCACAAATTTGCAGGAGAGTGGGGAAGGGTATACAAGAGGGGTTGGAGGAAGAAAATGGAAAGAAGAAATGAAGTAATTATATTATAATTTCAAAAAAATTTGATAAATGTAAAAAGGAATTGTGAAAGAATAAATCTATTTTCAAAAAGAAAAATCAGTTTTGGAATACAAAATAAAAGAATAAGGCAATATTAAACATTTCCCTCATCAATATTAGTGGGTTCAATGTGGTATTTCCATAAATAATACAGTGCACACTGAACAAAGTCAACCTCAGTTTTCTGTATGTCTTTTATGATATCTGTGATTCTACTTGCAGATCATGTTTTTTAATTTCCATGTATGAGAAAGAACATGCGGAGCTTGTCTTTATTATCTTATTTCACTTAATGTCTTCAAATTCCATCCATTTTCCTGAAAATGACATGACTTCACTCTTTATGACTGAATAATTCTCCATTGTGTATCTACACTACCTTTTCTTTATCAGTTTGTCTGCTGAGGAGCACTCTGGTGGATTTCAGCTATTGTGAATAGTGCCACTATAAACACATCATCTTGGGAAGCAGGGTTTATTTCCTTTGGGTGTATGCCCAGAAATGAGAAGATTGGATATAGCAATTTGTCTTTAGGTTTTTGAGAGATCTCCATATGGTTATCCATACTAATTTATAATCTCATTAATATTGTTTATGGTTCTGTTTTATTTACATCCCTGACAGCCTTACTTATTTTTTTGCTTATGATTTTCATTTTTTTTTTTTAAAGGAAGGGTCTTGCTTTGTAGCTCATGGTGCCTGCAAGCTTGTTACTCTCCTGTTGGCCTCCCAATGCTGGGATTGATTGCACATCACCATGCCAAATTTTTTATCTTTTTATTTTTTTGGTGATACCTGTTCTTGCTAAAATGAGGTGATGTTTTGTTATGGTTTGATTTGTGTTTATATAATAGCTAGCAATTTCAAGCGTTTTCCATATATTTTCTGACCATTTGTATTTCCTCTTCTGAGAAGAGTCTATTTTGTCCACTGTAAATTGGACTCTTTGTTTTTGGTCACTTTAAACTTTTCTTCTGGCAGTCTTTCTATTCTCTCTTCCACGAAGATCCCTGAGATTTAGGTGGAGGGATGAGATATGAATGTCCCATTTAGGGCTGGGCACTTCATATTCTTTTATTCTCTGCACATCCACCAGTCAGGGATCTCTGTGTTACTTGCCATTTCCTGCTAGGAGAAGCTTCTTCAGTGAGGGTGGAAAGATGTTGTGATCAATGGGTATAAAGGTGAGTCATTATCAGTCATTTGAACACTCTGCCATTTAGCAGAGTGATAGGGTTCTCCTCTAAGGAGACATCAAGGAGACTGTTCTCCAGATACAACAGGGCGGATGTACAAGCAAACTCAGAGCACTTGTGACAGCATGTACAAGAGCTGCAGAAGTTCCAGCAGGAAAAATCCCCGCATAGAGAGAGAAAGGTGGACAGGAAACCCCGCCTCTCTCTGGAGAGCTGTTGACAGCTGGTAGATGCTAGGAGAGAACACATAGTTTTCTTTAATGATGTGACCCTTGGTAAGTTTACCACACACAAGAGCAAGCTCCATTCCCAAGATAATCTTGGGAATCACAAACTGAACTTGATAAAGAAAGAAGAGAGGAGGAGGAGGAGAAAGAAGAAGGAGAAAGGAGAAAGGAGAGGGAGAAGGAGGAGGAGGAGGAGGAGGAGGAGGAGGAGGAGGAGGAGGAGGAGGAGGAGGAGGAAGAGAAGAAGAAGAAGAAGAAGAAGAAGAAGAAGAAGAAGAAGAAGGAGGAGGAGGAGGAGGAGGAGGAGGAGGAGGAGGAGGAGAGGGGAGGGAGAAAGAGTGGTAAGGAGATGAATTGAGGGAAGAGGGGTGAAAATGTATAAAATATATTACATGGAATGCTTGAAGAATTAATAAAAATATCTCTGATTTTTTTTTAACATACTTGATATTGACCCTTTGTCAAGTGTATTTTCCCTATTGAACAGATCATTTTTATACTCTGGTGGTTGTTTGCTATGTAGGAACTTTTTAGTTTGATGCAATCCTATTTTCCAGTTTTTGCTTTTGTTTCCTAGGCTTTAGAATTCCAGAAAATCCTTGCCTGTACCATGTCTTGAAAGGCTTTCCCTATATTTTTGTCTACTAGGATAAAAGTTTCAAATCTTGTATTTGTGTTTGATATATCTTGAGTTATTTTTGTTATATATGAAATTTATATATTTATAAAGGTTATGTTTCAATTCTCTACATGTAGATATATTATAAGGTTTCTAAGCAACATTTATTGAGATCCGGTCCTTTCTCCAATGTATACTTTTGACACCTCAATAAAAAAATTCCATGTTTTCATTAATCAACTATTCTCAAGGTTTAGAGGGCTATGAGGAAGAGGAGGCAGAAAGAATGTAAAATCCAGAGGTGCTAGATGACTTATTTGTTTTCTAAAAAGAGAAAGAGAAAGGGTATGGAATTGTGCGGGCTTCAAAATTCCAATTCTTTAATAGTTTCACAAAACATTATGAACTCCAATGTTTTATGGTTATTTTCATTGTAAAGACTGAGAAAGTAATATTCCTTCCAGCTAAGATTGCCAAATAAAATACAACATATCCAACTAAATTTTAACTTCAGATAAATTCTTAGGGTAAGTGTATCCAAAGAATTTTTTATTTTAAATACTCTTCTATGTTTTTATTCACTAAATTTGTCAATCTGAGCTTCCTGTGATGTTTGTTTGAAAGTACAAGTTTCAACACCTTCCCTTTCTTTGCTTTGTCTTTTTTCTTCTGGTGTGTGTGTGTGTGTGTGTGTGTGTGTGTGTGTGTGTGTGTGTGTGTTCCTTCACAAGAAATTTCAATCATTGAAGTGCAGTAAAAAATATTTTTTAAAAAGGAGTTGAATGAAAATGCACTAATGAAGACAAAGGATGAAGTAATTGTAGCATTTAGGGTTGCAATGTTGAGCCTTATTTTTCACTTTTGAAAACGTTTCTATCACTTTTTCCAAGCATAACATATAAGCAGAACAGAAATGAAGGTTTAGTGATCAGATCTCTATATTTGTTCCACTTTCTCAGTAATGATGTGGTTCTTCATGCTTTGTCCTCATGGACTGTCCTAGAAGCTCTAAGTAGTGATGGGCACTCCTCTGAGAAAAATTTGTATAGCACCTTCACTATGATTTTGTAAAGCCATTAGATGAGAAAAGAAGGATTGTTGAACATTACCTTAGTCTGTTTATGTCAGGATGGGTGTATGGAGTGGTGTTATGACTTAGGAATCTGTGAAAGAAAGCTGAGTAAGTATAAGACATATCTATTTTGGTTAAAGAGATCTGCATTGCAGAAATGAAATAACATTCATTTTCTTCATGGGCCAAGAATCCATTGGCACATTTGTTTATGTCTCTGTGTGGCATAACTCTATTATATGGAACTTTTCTAGAATTTCTAAGGTGCAGGAAACACACGGTTTGGCTGAACTTGGATAAGATACCATTGGAGACAGAACCTTATTATTTTCCATTGTGTTTCTTGTCTCACAAGTTTTTCATAGCTGTTGCTATTTCCATGTGTGACTCAAAGATATCTCCTGTCTTTCCAGATATTTTAGTATGCCAAAAGGCAGTGGTGGAGCCGCTGGATGGAAAAGATGTCAAGAAGCACAAAGATGTTATCATCTTAATGTGCAGTTCATTATGTTTCTTGTTCTAGATGAGATGAGCAAAGATGACCCATTTTTACAAATAAAGTTTTATTGGAACAAAGCCATATGCATTTATTTTTCTATTGTCTGTATTTCTGTTCCTTAAGGACAAAGTTCAACTATTGTAAGAAAGAGTTTATGATTCACAACCATATTTAGTATCCTGACAATTAGAGTTTGTAGATCTCTGTTTTGGACAAAAGACAAAGAAAGATAAGAACAAATTTACACATAGCCACAGGCTATTGTGTGACTCATTAAGTTTCCACAGCAAAGTTGTTGCTATGTGAAAACTGTTTATTTATACTTAAATTCTTCAGAAGGCTCCAAGTGGCTGTGAACGACTCAGAGGGAATTTGAATACCCTCTTCAGACTGGCTTACTGGCTTGGAAAAATCTCCTCAGTCTCTTTTCTGCTTCCATCCTTCATTAGTGTTGGGATAAAAGACAGAAGAGAGAGAGAGAGAGAGAGAGAGAGAGAGAGAGAGAGAGAGAGAGGGAATTAAACATTTTATCTCAGCATGAGATTAGGAAGGAAAGAGAGAGCACCATTTAGTTCAACAATAATTACACACTTATTTGGGGGCATCTTTTATTATGGTTAGAAACATTGCCAATGATTTTATGTGAAAATTATTTTATTTCTACATTAGGAAATGCTGAAAGAACGTTACGCTTTTCTTTTAAAAATACAGAATTTCTGGAAGTATAGTTATAAAATGCTTTCTTTCTTTGTTGGAGAGGAGAGAGAGAAAGGGTGAGGAGGGGTGGAGAGGGGATTATTAATTGCATTTGAGACAAAGCCCATGTGATCACCGTCTGGGCTTTGCTTTTCTGTGGGAAGCTGTCAGTGTACAAGCTCTGTAGGAACGAGTCATGTTTTGGAAACTGGCTGAATTTTCTGCACCACTTGGAGTAGAGCTACAGCTATCCAGATATCTGATTCAGCAGAAAGAGCAGATGTTCCTTTATTTATACTTTAAAGATATATAACAAAAAGATTAATGGAGACTCAATCTCATGTCATGGACTTAACTTAAACAAACACATTTGCTCAGTCTTTTCCTTTGGTGTATGGGAGGCAGATGTGTTGCAAACATTTCATGTTGCTTCTCTGCTTTGATCCAAGTGTCCAGTACAGTGGGTTGTGAATTGTGATTAGGTATATATATTTTATGATAATGTCCACTAGAGAGACTATTGGGCTGAGCACATTTATACTTGAGGCAAGAAATGCTAGGAACAAAGGAGTCATTATGTTTTAAGCCAAAGTGAATATAATTTTACTAGAAATGCAAAAAGAAAATACTTCTGTAATTCCCAAGAATCAGAGAGCCATCAACACCTTAGTTACTCCTTGACCATCTGTCACCAAGGTGATAGACCGAATAGTTTAGTTCAGGCTCATCAAGGGCAGCGGAAAGCAAGAATTGAAGTGATAGTTTATTTTGTAAAGTAACTTTTCTGTGGAAGAGGTTAACTGGAGAGAAAGAAAGCCAACGAAGGAAACATACCTGTTGGTTAGTGCTGCTATAAGTGGATTTTGTTCACACTGGGTCTTGTATGGACTATGTATTAGAATTATCCTTCTGTTTGACAGAAGATGGGGGAGGTTCCTAGTTCCTATCCCAAGAAGAGATACCTAGAGGGCAGGAATTCTGGTTTGCTGATGAGTAATGATGAGCAAATTTGCACAGGATGCTGATACCCTAGTGTCTGAAAGGTGGACTTACAGAGTGACAGGCAGCGTGTACAGGTCAGGGAAATGGCTCTTAATGTACTATGAACATGTTAGGTTGGGCCAGATGTGTGCATTAGGGCTGTCTATTGCAGTTGTTGATAATTTGATAATAAACCCCCAAAACTAATGATTTGAAGAATGATCTCCTATCTCCCAATTCTAGAGGACAGGAATCCATGTATAGCTTAGCCAACTGATTCTTCTCTCTCAAATTGTACTCAAAAATCTCAGCCAAGCAGCAACCATCTCAAGGGTCTGCTTGGAGGATACCTGCTTCTTCTAACTTAAACATGTATCAGAAAAATTTGGTTCCCTGTGGGCTGTTCTTGTCATTAGGATGGAGTACAGAAAAGTGGAGCCCCTGGGGGGCACACACTTAGTATAAAAAGTCTCTTCCTCTACCTTTACTTTTGCAGTTTCCTGCTTTGGTGAGTCTATTTCTAAAAAGAATTTCAAAGAAATTATGTTATAAATTGTGGTAAAGGTAAATGAAGCTTAAACTTACTATCTCCAAAAATGATAGGGTAAATCTAAATACTGATTCCTGTATAGTAGCAATAATAACATTTTCTTTAGATTGATTGTACTGAAACCCCAAGATTTACAATTAATCTACCCAGTGATTTTATTATTATTATTATTAGTGTATTCAGTTATTACTCACTTTTTGGTGCAATGGTCAAATTTAAATAAACTCTTTGTAGTAGTTTGAATGAAAGTGGCCCCAGAGGCTTAAGCTTAGCTCTCAGTTGGTGAAGTGCTTGGAAGGATGGGGACGTTCTTGTTGGAAGAGGCATTTCATTGTGAGTGGACTTTGAGGTTTCAAAAGCTAGTGTCAGGCCTGGTGTTGCTCTCTCTGCCTGCTGCCTGTGGATCAGGATGTAGCAGTCAGCTACTTCTCCAGCACCATGCCTGCCCACATGCCCACATGCCCACCACCATGAGAATGGCCTAACCCTCTGAAACTGTAAGCCAGTGTCCAATTAAATGTTTCTTTTATCAGAGTTGTCTTCATTGTGGTGTCTCTTCGCAGCAATAGAACATTGACTAAAACACTTTTGGTATGAGTCCAGCTATAGAATTATATGCTTGGATGGCTCTCCAGATATATCAGTTATGAGAGACAAAGAATATAGAGAGTTGTAAAATCCATCAAAAAACCAAATGTCTGAATATTCTGCATTTAGAACCCAGGAAGGATTTCATACTGAGAACACTTTTTTATTTTTCTAAAGAATATGTAACCATGGGCATCACTTTAGCAGTTGTTTTGGAATTGAATGTTTTATAGCCATCAAATTGAATACAGTAGGTATATATGAATTAACATGGAAAGGTCTCCATGATATGAAGAGGGAATATATTGGAAAACAACTGATGGATTCTTGGGAAGGACCAGTAATTGTCTTCAGTTGTGTGCCCACTGAGAGGTCCACTGGGATTCTATGTACACTATGAAACCTATGCTCCCACAAGTAACTCTGGTTAAACTCAAGAAAAAATAAAAAGACATGATTGTGGAGAGAGATTCTTGGAAGGAGAGGGAGGTATTGGGGTGTGAGGGATATTAGAGTAGGTAGGAGATACAATGAACAGCATATACAATGAACACATACAATATGGTCAAAATAACAAATTCAAGAAGAGTTATTAAAATAGCATATGGAAATTGTTCACTTTGCCAGGTAATGTGAGCATGATAAAATAACTCCCACAACCTAAGGGTCAGGAAACATTGGGGAGGAGAGGTGGAAAGATTTTAAGACCCAGAGGTTCAAGGAGTTTGCTTGTGTCTTCTGGAAGCATCTACACTCATGAAGTTCTAAATGGCAGTCTATACATGTGCAGAACGAGGATGTCACCAAATATGTACTAAACTGGATGGCAAGTTTAGGATGCCTCAAGCAAAGAGTAAAGAGCTTCAATATAAAAACTGCAGGCAACTAAGGAATGCTGAGGGAAGGAGACATAACCTTCCCAAAGGAAGAGCACACCAATTGGTTATCCACTACCAAATGGTCAGACCTGAAAACAGAGATAGATACAAGTAATATTACACAGATTGAGAAAGTTGTATTTAGGAATAACTTAGGTATGTATGCATGTACATAGATACATATGTAGATGCATGTAGCAACAATTAATAAACAGAAGTCATGAATTTGAAAGATAGCAAGGAGGGATATATGGAAGCATTGGAGGAGAAGAAAAGAAGGGGGAAATCATGTAGTTATATTATAATCACAACAAATGGAAGAAGTGATTTTAAAAATGAAAAATAGTGGGAAAATGGGGAGAAAGCAGTGTTCGTTATGGTAAAATAGATTTTAACTCTTCTCTTAAATAGCTGAAACTGTACAGATAGTTCAAAGTTCTCAGCTATTCATATAAGCAAAACAAAGATGAAACTGAAATAAATCCCTCTTCTTTAACTTATTGACTTGAACTTCCTCAGCTCGGCCAGATGTAGACTTCTTAAAGAGGCTTCCACATGCCTCATGCCACACCTCTCTGTTGACCCCTTTCTATGAACCCCATTTTGGGCAACAGAATTAATTCCTAAAGATGTCACTCCATTTTTCTTTAATGTCTTCCCACTCCTGTTACTAAGTGAATTCCTCGGTATTCTTTAAATCCTACTCCCAAACCTGTTCCTCTGAGAAGTACATCTGACCTCCTCTAGAGTCCTTGGATCTGTGCTTTCTGTGCCTCCCACCTCAGTCTATCTCGTTCTTTTCTCCCTTCTGCTGGATGGCAAACACAGGAACTTGGTTTCTGAATGTTTCTTCTGCTGCTGGAAACTTGAGATGTACAAATGCTTGTGAGGTTGTTTCTGTGTTTTCTGTGCTACCATATTTGGAGTCATTTAGCTTTTAGTGATACAAACAATACTGAGTTCAAACATTGTAAATGAAAAAGAGTAAATATTTTCTAATTCTTCCAAGTTGTGTTTGCTGTTGGATTCATTGCCTAGAATTTAAACTTTATTTCTAGAAGTAAATTTGCACAATAAAAGAGTAAAATGAGAAAAATAACAAAATATAAAATCAAACAGTCCTACTTAGTATTAGTTCAGTCTGAAATTTTCTTTCCATCTAACAAATCTGGGTGTGTGTAAATATATATATATATATATATATATATATATATATATATATATATATCTTAAATTGTAGTTAATTTCCTCATAAGAAACTAAAGACATGGATAAGGGGACTGGCTTTTGTTTAACTAAACTAAGTTGACAGCTCTGGTGCAGACCCCAAATCTGAAAGGCCATGAAGAGATAGAAAACAGCTCCATTTGCAGCTCAGACCATGAGTGAGTTTGCCAAGCTGCATGTGAGCGGCAAGCTCCACTGGCTTTCCGAGCAGTCCAAACTTGGAAGATTCTGGGCTCAGCTTGATTCTTAGTCTATTTTCACTCAGTGCCACGTTTTAGAATAATTCAAAATACCATACTGAAGAAGAGCAATATGGTCCGTATCACGGCTCATTGGGAAAAAGCATCTCCCAAAGGACACAGGGGTGCCATTTGTTTAAATTTCATTTCTCCCCAAGGCACAACAACAGATGCTTCAAAGACATTAAATAGATCTCAGAATTCATGGCCACTGTTCTTTTCATCTAAATCTCTTCTTTTTTTGTCTAAATCTCTAAATCAAAATTGGAAACTTTTAAAATTGTGAGAAAAAAAGATAGTTTGTATCATTCATATTTTAAGTACAAACAGAGCTTCTGGTGTGAAAAGAAGTGTCTAGTGTGGCCAGTGGCTGCCAGTGATAGTAGTTAACAAGACCCTAATGTAGAAAAGCATCAATCAAGTTACAAGAATTGCGGGGAAATGAAGCAATTCTTTATTAACAGTTAAGTGTCAATAAAAAATGAAAACTCAAAAGAAAAGTGAATCCAAGGGAAATTGCGTGCCTGCAGCACCCACTGGGGACAAATGGCTATCTGCTAAATCACACTGTCACTTCTTCGTACTCAGCTCTTAATTATGAATGAAAAATGGTCCAGTTAAACTAAAACCTGCCTTGGACCATCTCAGCACTGGTGTTGTGTATTTGATGGTCCTCTTCCCCAGGCAGAGCTAGTTTCTGTTGCTTCTACCTTACCCTGGGCTGTTAATCACTGACCCTGAAGCACCTGGCCTCCCTTCGAATGGCTTTGATCGATTATACGCATAAGTAGGAATAAGGGGTGTGGCATGAGAGGAAAAAAAAAACAAAAAAAAAACAGGGAGGCATTTCTTCCCCGAATGTCTGAGTCGGGATGTGGTTCCGGGAGTTACCACTTCTTTAGCCCAGCAATTCTGTCACGTGACTCTTCCTTCATGACTTTGGCCTAGTGGACTGCATCCTCCCCGGCTCCTTCCTGCTTACACAAGCTGCTGCCCCCTACGTGGTTAACACTCACGAGTTCCAGCATAGCTTTGGGCTCCTGGAGCCTTGCCTGCACATTTATTAAAGTCAATCTGTGACATGAGTGGGAATCTGTTTCCCAGTGGGAACTCTGTGATGTCGTCCCTCGAATACTGAACCGTAAACTTGCTCTGTGCTATGAGGTATCTCCCACAGCCTCATGTGTCTGAATGCTTGGGCCCCAGCTACTGGTGTTGTTCTGAGAAATTTTGGAACTTTTGAGACATAAGACCTAAGTGGATGACTTAGGCCACCATAAGGCTACCATCACAAGGCCTTGAGAGTTATAGCCTTGCTCCACTTTGGGCCTGGTCTCTCTTTTTCCTGATCTACAGGGATGTGCACGTGAATGCACATTCTCACTGTCACATACTAAGAGACTCTAGCTATTAGACTTTCCTGCCAGAGAGATTGGATCCCCTGAATCATGAGCAAAATAAAATACCCCTTCCTTGAGTTGTTTCTGTCGGGTACATTGGTCACAGTGAAATAGAATGAACTAATACAGCCCTGAAGAAAGGAAGTATCAATGAATGCACCCTTATCGTCTGTTAACAACTGTGTTTGTGGGTGGGATGGCATGGGATTTTAGTACCCGTGCTGACAGTTTCTTGCAGATTAACTTCCACTGTAAATGAAAATGTGTGTTCTGACTGTAAATGCCTTTACTGCAGCTCCGTGTGTCAGAGTTCTCTCTAATTTGCACTTTGTGACCTCTCAAATTGCGTTTATCACTTAGGTCTCATTGTGTTTCTGTCAACAGCACCAGACCACAGGCTGATCTTGCCCTCGAGCTGGTTTGAATGCATGAGTGTGGGACAATGATTTTGTTTAAGGAGATTGGACAGGGTGTTGTCGTGTACAGACAGTGTCTGTGTTGAGGGACATCTTCAGGGGGTTGGTAGGACTAATGATCTATATAGAACATGTATTGTGCCCTGAACTGATAAAAGAAACATTAAGTGACATTATAAATAACATAATCATAATGCTATAAAATAATTCATACAATGGCTGAGAGTTAGAAAAATGAATTGACTGCCATGAGTTTAGAATACTACTACTAGTATAGAACCAGAATTAAACTTGTACAAAGCTCCTTGTCTGTATTACATTGTTAAATATGACCCATTGTGATCTTATACATAGACTTCATAGTGAAGAAAGCATTACGTCAAGTTTCTAGTAAAACGATTTCTGTTTACTAAGAAGATAAATAATTAGGATTTGAACATTATTTCATTCAGTTATTATATATCAAAATTGTTATGTGTACATAAGACTTTTGCTTCATGACCTGTTATAATGTAAAATACATTCTGTTGGCTAACGCTTCAATGATATAAGAGAGAGAGGGAGGGAGGAGAGAGAGAGAGAGAGAGAGAGAGAGAGAGAGAGAGAGAGAGAGAGAGAGAAGGAGGAAGAGAAGGAACTAGGGGGGAATGCTAGTTTATTTGAAACTCAACTTTCTGACACATTAAAAAAAAAGTCTTCAATCTAAATCTATATGACCTTGTCTGCCAAATAGATGCTGTCACTCATCCATGATGCAATATGTTGTGTTTCTGTGAGATGAGAAACTCCTGGCTCATTTAACATGGCCTCAAAATAAAACCAATTTCCAGTCATCCTCCAGTCTAAAGTGTGAAGGGGTCTATGTACTCAGTCATAAATCTTCTTTACATTTATTTATGAAAGTATGATGTCTATTTGTGGAAAATGTAGGCATGCTTTCCATTTTAACACGTTCCCAGTACATTATTGTGCACTGCTGAGCTCATGGAGTGGAGTCAGAGCCGAGACCTAATGCCTCCCTTGGACACTTCCAATAGCCATGTGGCTCGGGGACAATGCAAAGCCTTTGTAATTCTCAGCTGCCAGGTTTGGAAGGCAGGCTGAGATGATGCTCTAAGTACTTAGCTTTTGACAATGTTACAGTGAGATTCCTTTAAAGCACAGCTCTTAGCACAACACCCAAAGCACAGAAGGATTATTATTATTATAAGTGGGAATAATTATATATCATCATAATCTTCCATTTTATCATGTCTGAATATCCCAATTAATAAGGAAAAGAAGCAAAATCCTTCCTTACAATATTCCTTACAACATTATATTTAGAAAGATGACACCTTGCTGAGACAATTAATTTCTGATGATTTGATTTCAAATTTCCTATTTGGACATAAGCAATAATGGTATTAAAAGCCAGGGCTGTTTGCTTAGTCTTGCCGTTTTTCACTATAACAAAAACCTAAAAGCACACTGAAGTGCTATCCACGAGGAGATGTGCTGCCTCCTGGGTGGCTATGGATGTGCTGCTTTCCCTGTAATTATATAGGTTCCTTCCCTTTCATCTCTTATTGAAAGTTTTTAGAATAATAAGAATAGTGTCTTCTAAGGAAGACACTAAGAGTGCTTGTACAAAATTCTACTTTCTCTCCTCCCATTATATCCAGAAAATTGAGTGAATGTTTTGATATCGTTTTTTACAAAAAGAATGTTCACCATCATGATTTATTTCTTGCATGTTATGTAGAGCAGATAAAACCAGAAGAAAAATTTAAAAATACTGAATTTCATCATAAATTTAAGATGAAAGATCTTTAATACTGTAAACACGTTTGCATATTTACCAGTTGCCACTAAAATTAAAAACGTAAATTTGTGCCATGGCACATGAGGATGAGGCAGGAAAATCAATAGGCCAGCCATGGCTACATGGGCTATCTTCTAAAAGCCTGGTAAAAAGGTAGTCCTCATTTTCTATGATGGATATCTCATAAACATCATGGGTGGTGTGATATTCTAACTTATTTGGTTTTATGTTGAACACACTTTCTGACTATATCATGATTTTTTAAAAGATGGACTCTGACTGTGTTAGTCAAGTTGTCATTGATCTCCTAGATTCAAATGGTCTGTTTTTTTTTTTTTTTGGTCTCCGGCTTGCTAGTAGTGGAATCACTTGGTCCTGCTATAGACAAATCATGCTAGTGTCCTAAGATGGAGATGACATGTACAACTAATGATCCGGTCAGTTTTCTCCAGCTGGTCAAGGCACCGGATCATCCATCATTTCACAGGCCTTTTCTGAGTTTTTAGCTGTGTTTTTGTCAATTCTAACTTCATGATATTCCCTCTTTTAAATTTAGATTGTAGTGCTCAATGCCTTTATTCATACACATATATCACATAAAGATATAGCTATTTCAGAAATACTCTCTTCCTGGAACAAATAAACAATTGCTTGCAAGGTTATGTAACACGAAGGTACTATGCAAAAGTCAATCACTGTGTTACATTCCTGCCTGTGTGCCAGCAACAAATAAATGGAACTTGAAAGTAGCAAAACAAAACAAAATGAAAAATGATTAACCTTAGCACCTCCCCACATTATATAAACATCAAGCTAACAATATGTGTAGATAGCTATGAGACATATTTTAAAACTCTAACAAGAGATATTAAATGAGAACAAAATAAAAAGAGAAGTATTCTATACACTGTTAAGAAAATATAATTATCAAGATGTCAGCATGGGGGTCTTGGGATTAAGCTCAGTTAATAATGTGCCCAACAGTCATGTGGAAATCAGAGTGTGGTGGTGTGCACTTGTAATATAGGTGCTGAGAAGTAGAGACAAATAGGTCCCTTGAGTTCACTATCTGTCAGCCAACCCAGTGAGAAATTCTGTCTTCGGAAACAAGGTGGGTTGATGGAAGAATGTCTTTCTGTATGCTGTGAATATGTGTTACTCTGATTGGTTGATTAATAAAGCCATTTGGGCTATGGCAAGACAGCTTAGAGGCAGACAGAAAGTTCAAAGAGAGAGACAAGAAGAAGGCAGAGAGACACAGCGAGATGCACAAGGCACTACATGTAATGGGACACAGGTAAAACCATGGAACATGTGGTGATACACAGATTAGTAGTTATGGGTTAATTTAAGATATAAGAGCTAGCAAAAAGCTTGAGCCAGGGCTATGCAGTTATAATTAATATAAGTCTCTGTGTGTTTACTTGCAGGCCACAAGTAGGAGAGATTTGTCCCTACAGCCGGCAGGAAATCTTCTGGCTACACTGGATGTCTCCCAAGTGACAACATCTAAGGTTGACTTCTCTCCTACCTCGCACATACACACATGTGCACGCATCTGTGTGTGTCACACACACACACACACACACACACACACACACACACACACACCACGAGTCACAGTCCTTCATCTACACCTCATTAAGGAAGACATACAGGCGATGTATAAACATATGAAATATTTTCAATGTCATATGAATGTTTCAGTAGGGAGCTTCAATTTAAAATACCCTGTGACTCTGCATCTATTACAATGACCAGCATCTAAAACAGTGAGACCATTAGTACTGGTGATTTTGTGAAACAGAAACAACTCTTCCTTGTTGCTAATGAAAGGCAGTTTGCAAGTGTTTTATAAGATGATACTCACTCTTATCATAGGATCATGCTTCTTCATACTCTCCTATACAATTTGTCTTCATAACAAAGACCACACATTGTCTTATGAAAATGGAAATTTATGGCTCACAGTTATCAAGGCTGGAAATTATAAGATCAAATTGCCCAGCAGATTCAGTGTCCAGCTGGGGCCCATTTCCTCTTCCTCCTTTTTTCCCCCTCTTCATCATGTACCTTCATGCGGTAGGATGGGCAAGGGCACTCTCTTCATCATGTGTCTTCATGGTAAGGTGGACAAGGACACTCTCTTTATCATGTGTCTTCATGGTAAGGTGGACAAGGGCACTCTCTTCATCATGTGTCTTCATGGTAAGATGGGCAAGGACACTCTCTTAATCATGTGTCTTCATGGTAAGGTGGACAAGGGCACTCTCCTGGGCCTCTTGCCTATGGGCACTAAATCCATGCTTTAGTCTGCTATATAATAAGTGTAGCTATTGTGAAACCCATTACAGAAGAAGAGTTACTGATTGGGAACAAAGCTTTCTACATGTTGGTATACCAAAATATGCAAAAATAAAAAAATCACAAATCAGGTGCATTCATGAAATCATTCAACATATCCTGTATATTCAACAAAAAATCACATAGCATCTATGACAGGTATTGGGACAGGACACAACAAGGAGGAGAAAATGTCTGTGGTCCAGAAATTCCACCCTTGAGAATATATGAAAGGATCTGAAATCAGCTTGGATGTCTATATTCTCAAGACAATTACAGCATCATTCTTAATAGACAATTAGGTAATAACTCTAAGTGTTCACTAAACAATCTATGAATAATTAAAACACAGAGCATGCACATAATAGGCTGGTCAGCTTAAAATATTTATTATTGTGTGTACCACAGCACGTGAGTGGAAGTCAGGTGGCAACTTTGTGTTGCTGATTCTCTCTTCCACCTGTGTGTGGGTTTCATTGATCAGACTCTGGGCTGTCTTCAATGGCTCCTATTCACTTTTGACAAGAGAAACAATGTAGTTTGATACAACAGGAGTGAACCTGGGGGACATTGTGCTAAATGAAATTAACCCGGCACAGAAACACTTACACTGCACGATCTCAGTTATGTGTGGAAAATAAAAACTCAAATACATAGCAGTTGAAAGAATCATGTTGGATACTAGGGGTTTGGGTTGAGGAGGCATGGTCAAAGTTAATAATATCTCAAACAGACAGAATAAAAAAGAAAGTGACAGATATGTTAACACTATAGTTTAAGCGGGGCTATTTATTTAACTGGGTCCTGGTCGAAAGTTGCTGACCTCACTTCGCACTCTGGATCCCTGACTGGTCACTTGCTCTTTCTCTGTCAAATGCTTATTACCATGATGCCATTTATCATGGTCTGTATCATGGTCTGATACAGCCTGAAAGTTATCCTTGCCAGGTTGATGGTGTGTTGTTTGGACTTTCTACATCTACAATTGTGGTAAAATGCACCTTTCTTCTTTGTAAAGTTGTCAAAATTGAGTAGTTTTATTATAATGACAAAGAATGGATGAATACAATGAATTGGCTTTATTCCATAACTACTCACTGTAGGCATACAGCATAGTGTATTTTATAGTTTCCAGCATTAAATAAAATTAATGAACCTCAAATTCTGAGAACCATAGTATACAGGGTTTGGATTTACAATATATAACTTTGTAAAGATAAAGCACCATCCTTGTGTGCACATGTGATGGTTAAGCCAATAGCAATGCCAGCTACAGGTCAATGACAGAAAAACAGTTTCTAGCTGAGTCTTTCCTTGAGTTTCTCTCTTCTCTCTGTAGATTCAACTCTCCTGTTGTCCTTCCAGCCAATAGCAATATTAACATCTTGCCATACTCTATGAACTGTCTGACCTTCAGTTAATTTAGTTAGCATCATGCCCTCATCACAAACTTCACCCCCTTTCCAAAGGAATTGACAGGATAGCTGAACTATTCTTGTATTTGCGGCACCACTGGACTCGTCGAAGTGTTCTCCATCACTGGACAACAGGGCAGCTTGCTCTGGAATGTGCTTTCCAGTGCTAGGTCAGATAGTGGTCAATAAAGACATCTGCAAAATGTTTATGTTAGTCTCAAGAAGTGTAGCATTTTTGGAATGTGTGGTTCTATACTGGCAGAAGAAAGCCTTGTATTTGTAAAGATAGAAAGTAACACATGTAGAATTAAACAAGAATGCTGTGTTCATAGGTAAGTGAATAGGTTTGCTATACACATTCTGAACGTAGACATTACTGTTTGGCACAGCCACTGTTCCAGATTGGGAAGAAAAAGATTGCATAGTTCATCAAACAGTTTTCTACTAAGGACATTAATAGCCCTTTGCCTCTACTTTTGCTATACACTGTGTGGACAAAGATCTTCACATTACCAGGAAAGAAACACCATTTCTTATTGGCATTCAGGCCCCTAAGCACTCAAGTCAAATTCTATGTAGATCAGATCATTTTTTACATTGTTCGGTGACAAGGTGGAAATTCTTTACTGTGAGCAACGTAGGGTGAATAGTGTTGTTTTCTAATTTTTTTTTTTGGTAGCTTGTGGAGGAAGCCTTAATAAAATTCACATTCCCAAGACCTGTGGGTGCTTGTGAAACTATTTCACCCAACAAATAAAATATTTGGATTGGCTAACATGGGCTACCAGCTGGCTAAACACTGACAAGACTGAATGCATTGTAATGCCATCATGAGTAGAAGTTGGCAGATAGTTCATGAAGATGACAGCCACCAGGTCAGGACTGTGTCCACAAAGAGTGGGGGACAGTTGAAAGAGGGAAGGTGTCACTCCAAGCCTTCACTGTTTGTAAAGTGCTATGCAATTGTCAATGGATTCACTAAGCAGCTGCTCTCCTTCCTTTTAAGAGCTTAGCAGCACATCTGATGTTGTGCTACCCTATTACAAAAGGGAAACACTCCTCTGTGGAAACAATGGTGGTTTGTTAAGGGTCCCAGACCAAATTCCCCAAGAGACCACCTCATTGTTATTGTTTAGGTCATATTGACCTGGGGCTCAGAAAGCACATTCTCAGCAACAGTCTTTACTCTTTACATGCTAGCTGTCTCCCATGATGAGCCTTTCAGGACATAAAACAAGTGTACAATGGAAACTCACTGTTTGTTTTTCCTGGAGTTCTCTATAAAATGTCAGTACTTATTGAAGGGTTCTCCTTCAATTGAACTCTTGAGGTAGGAGAGTTCTTAGGTTGATTTATGAGTTTGAAATTCTGGAATATTTCTATAAAGAGAGGATTTACAGTTCATAAATATAATGACAAAATGGGGGAAGATGCAGTCTTGTATGTGAAACACTGTTAGAACAAAAGCATTTTTCATAGAACATGTAAGCGCTGTCATTTTCTTCAGACAGTGGTCCATCATGACCGCAGGAAGTCAATAAAAAGCCACTTGTTTAAGATGAACTCTGTCCCAGTCCATGGGAAGCCACTTCCTCCTGAAAGGTTCACAGATGGAAAGAGGAACTGTATACAGGGACATTTGATCAGTGACGAGCATAAAGCAACGTCCTGGAAAAGCTGTGGAAAGATGGAGCACATTCTTTCTATTTTGACCCATGCCTGGGCGCAGCTTCCAGTGCATTACAGTTGGGTGCTCATATTCACACAGATTTGACCTGGTTATTAATTGATACTTGATTTTCTGCTGTGTTCGGGGAAAGGAAAACATGTCATGCTCTGGTCTTTTACAATGTTAAGGAGAACAAGAAGGAAATTGTGTTCTAGTGGACACTGGCAGATGATAGAATGATATGAAACTAAACAGCTCAGCAGAAAAAGAAGCAAGTTGAAAAATAGCCGTGGACTCACAAATCTGGAAGAAAACATCTCACTGGGTGGCAGTGATGCACGCCTTTAATTCAGGAGGCAGAGCCAGGCAGATCTCTGTGAGTTCAAGGCCAGCCTGGCCTACAGAACGAGATCCAGGACAGGCACAAAAACTACACAGAGAAACTCTGTCTTCGGAAAAAAAAAAAAACCCAAAAAACAAAAAAACAAACAAAAAACAAAAAAACCAACAACAACAAAAAACCCACCCCAAAACAAAAACTCTAGACTTTCTTTCAATGTAGTTGCGAATTGAGTAATAGGGTTGACATACTATCCAAACCTAGGACGAATGTTGGAGCTTACCCTGAGGTTAAAGAAGGAATAACCTTCCAGTCAGCCTTGTTTATTTTATCCAAATTCTTAGAAAGGTGCAATTTTGACCTTATTCTCATCTGCCCAAATCACCCCTATAGTAGCCAGATAATGTAGAAGGAGGTCATTGTGTATCCAAGCTCCTTGATGTAGGTGTTTGGTCCTAGTTAAGAAGAACTGATACTGTAGAAAAGAGCAGCAAACCAGGGGCCAGAGGAACTGGGTTCTGTTCCAGGATTCATGAGCAACAGTAACTAACTGTTCAACCTGGGATGCACTGAGAATGAGCGGACGGGCGTGTGGCCCATGTTTACTCTCACCCAACTGTGCATTTGGATAAAATATTATTTTAAAGAAATTGTAAAAACCAAAGTAGGATGGGTTGTTTTTGATAGCCATTTCCATTACATTAATATAATTTTTTATAGGTGAGGAGAACGGTGTATTCAGGGAAGGATTAAGGGATATCATACATCGTGATGGTGTCATTACTCAGGTCTGTATCGTGTATATTTAGAATCTGCCCTGCAATCTAAAGTTCTGATATTTGGAGTAATTAGTTCTGTTGTTAATTTGCTGCAGTCATGCAGATTAAAATGAAAGGACTCTTGGTTCTTCTCCTTCATAATTTGATGATTCTTTGTCTAGTTTTGTGCTTTAGCCTTGAGCCTTCCACCCTATTGTTGTCTAGAAGATTGGAAGGCATTAATACACCTTTTGTAGAGTCCCTGTTCCCCTGCTGGCAACCGTGGTCATGGTTCATGTAGCCCACACGCCCTCAGCCATCTGTTCATTCTCCTTGTTATGGATTGGAGCTAAGCAACAGGAGGCTAGTCATTAACAAACACCTTCTGTTGGCTTACAGACTGTGACCAAGAACCTTCAACTGAAGATCTGAGGTCAAATGAGCTATTCAACTTCTAGATGTTGGATGAGATTCAAACACCAGGGCTGGGAATATAGCCCAGCAGGTAAAATGCTTGTGGCATAGTATCAGGCCAGAGTTTGGATCCCCACAACCCAGGTAAAAAGGCAGGTGGGTACCATAGCCCGTCTATAATCCCTGTCTGGGGAAGGTGGAGACAGGAAACCTCGGGAGTCAACTGGCTAGCCAGTCTGGCTGAAAGGTTGAGCAAACTCTGGCTTTAGTGAAAGAACCTGCTGTAGTATGTCAGGGAAAGAATGACAAGAAATACCCAGCATTAACTTTGGGTCTCCAAATGTATGTGTGTGTGTGTGTGTGTGTGTGTGTGTGTGTGATACCAGCACACCTATGTGCATCTCCACATATGCAGATGTGCACTTGAACACACATGACATACACATACATATGCAAAGATTTTAATAGATATTGTCATATAAGCACCATAAACATGTTAATTAAATAACGCTAATTTGAATTCTGTGGGCAGGTTTATACAGAACATAACTTTTTTTTTTTTTTTTGTCTAGTGTGGAAGAATTATCTGGTTCATGTGTCTTCACCACTTTCTCAATTCTGAGACAACATACCTGACGAGAAGCAAATTAAGGGAGAAAGTGCAGTTCATCCCAGCAGGGAGCAACTCCAGCTGTGGTGGGTTCCAAATTAGATTCTTCCTGGAAATGAAAAGAAATACTATTTCTTAAATACATTTATATGATCCACACATCTTACAATGTGCTAAGTTCTGAAACATGGAAAAAATTTCCTGGAATTACAATTTGAAGCACATCTATTCTATGGCATGTTGTGGGACGAGTACTGAGTCTCAACCTAGTGGATAAGGTTCTCAGTCACTCCCTCAGTAAGCAGACAGTGAAGTCAGTAAGTTTATTGCCAGTTCCTTGCAGCTCATATGTGGAAGATGCGGTAGCTTACACAGTGACATATTACATACATAGCTTCCATAGTTGTAAATGAAATCATACCCTGATGTAGAGACATGCTACACAGCCCTAATATGGACTCATAAGCACCAGGAAAGAAGAACTAAACATGTTAAGATTAGTTTTGTAAAGTGTTTCTTTCTTTCCTAAATTATTCAAAATTATATAGTTTTCATTTCTTAGTTTTATTTATTTATTTTGATAAAACAACTTCCTAGATTGAAAAATAAAGATGAGTGACTCCATACTTGAGTAACTTTAAGGATTCTCCATGCTGCTCCTGGAGACAGTACAGAGAGAGCAGGTACAGGCTGCAGGAAACGTGAGTTTGCATTCTAGTGCTCACATTTATTGTGCATGTGTGTGTTTATGTGTGTTTGTGTGTGTGCATATGTGCACATGCATGTGAACAGGCTCACATGCAGGACAGAGGTGTACATCTCGTTTCATCCTCTTCCAGGGGTACTTTAGCACAGGGATCACAGGTGTATGGCACCACACGTGCCTTTTACATGGGTGCTGGGGATTTTATCTAAAAATTTAAATGGAAAGACCTATTATATAAACAATAATAGAGATGAATCAAAATGGTTTTATTAATATTGGACCAGAAAATTTTCAGCTGAATTGTGACCAAAGACAAATGATGATGGTAGTGATATATTGTGTACCCTAATAAACTTATTTGAGGCTTCGAGGACAGAGCCAGCCACTAGATTAGACTTAGAGGTCAGACAGGGGTGGCACACACCCTTAATCCTATCACTCAGGAGGCAGAGATCCCTCTGGATCTCTGTGAGTTCAAGGCCACACTGGAAACAGAGCCAGGCAGTGGTGGCACTCACCTTTAATCCCAGGAAGTGACATAGCTGGGTAGAGAAAGATGTATAAGGCTTGAGGAAACAGGAACTAAGGCAGTTCAGCTGACACCCTTCCGGGTGAGGACTCAGAGGATTTCAGTCAGAGGATTCGTGGAGTTGATGAGGTAATAGGTGGTGGCTGTGGTTTGCTCTGCTTCTCTGATCTTTCAGCCTTCACCCTGGTATCTGGCTCTAGGGTTTTTATTATAAGACCATATAAGATTTGGACAACAGAGGACATTTCACAAAAGTAAGCTGATCAGTTCATCAAAACAAATCCTAAATTTTTGTACAACCAAGGCATTTTAATACCCTATTTCATAAACCAAAACTTATAGTATGGATAAAAATAAATAAGTTATATTTAGAAACTTCTTAATTATAATTGGAGCATTACTAACCACAGTTAAAAATTTTAACACTTGTTTTTAAATGTTTTTATGGGACCAAAAGCAAAGTTCAGAATGTAAGCTAAGACTTAAAACTACTAAACAACTTGGCCTAAGTGATGTTTATGGAATACCCCATACTTAGAAAATTAATCACAATAGAGTATATGTTTATTCATTAAAGACATCTCAACATATTAAAAAGAACAAAATTCTGAATGGTATTCTCTGCCATTTAAGTACTTTATATATATTAAAGTACATTTAAGTAGTCCTAATTGTCAGTAACAAATACACAAAAATATCTGAAAATATTTGGAAATTAGATACTGTATTTTAGGTAGGTAACCCATGGGACATGAGTCACAGGAAGTTTTAAATGCATAATAATAAATGTCCAAACACATCAAGACTTGTAAAATAGAGCTAAATAAGCTTATAGGATTAAATTCATTGGAACAAATGCTCTCCTTACAAAAGAAAAATAAATGTTGTAAAGCAATGATTTAAGCTTTACTTTTAGAAATCATGAAAAAGGAACAAAAGTAAAGGAAGTAAAACCACACAAAAATAAAAACAGAAAGTACAAAAAAAGTGATGTTTAAAAGACTCAGTAAAACCAATGACTGTGATAAATTCCTCTCCAGAGTGATGAACTGAGAAGACAGAGCACACGGGTTAGCAGTAGCGGGAAGAAAAGTGAAGACATCATTGCAGGTCCTCAGGATGTAGTAAAGAAATCAGTCAGAAGGAACATGGGGACAACACAACAATAAATCTGACTATCTCAATGAAATAAACCAGTTTCATGAAATATGCCATAACAGCTTCCCCATGAAGAAACAGGTAGGTTAAACAGTTTTGTAACCAACAAATGGATGAATTTCACAATTACAAATCTTCTCACCTGATCTGATAGGATGGCTCAGTGGGTAAAGGCACTTGAGTCTCGTTCTGAGAACCTGGATGGTGGAAGGAGAGAACGGACTCTAGCAAGTTGTCCTCTGATGTCCACATGCTCATATTCTCTCTCTCTCTCTCTCTCTCTCACACACACACACACCATACATACTCATACACATAACATTATATGGACTGAGCAGGTCATATTTATGGTTATATATAAACATACACACATATATTAACAGGAGAAAGGGGCAGTCAGGTGGGAGGATTTAGAGGGAGGAAAAAGAGGGAAATGACATGATTACATTATGATGTCAAAATATTAAAAATATTTAAAAAGTAAATGATTGACTAAACGTAAAAAAAAATTAATCCTCCTATGAAGAATGCTCAAGGCTTGGATGACTCAGTGGTGAATTCTATCAAAAATACTCTTTAGAAATCTTTTAGACAATGGGAGAGACTATTTCCCCCTCATTCTGTGAGGTCAGGCTCACTTTGCTACTAAAACCACACAAAAGCACAACACGGAGAGAAAACCAAGCCTTTATCTTTCTGGAGACTTCAAGGAGGGCTAGAGAAAACACAACAGGAAGCATTAATGAATCTTGGTAAATATAAAATGTATTACCAACAGATCTTTAGGTCAAGAATGTAGAGGTAGGTATTTATAATAGTCAATATGTCAATTTTCTCTCTATCTCTGTATATCATTTCAGATGATGTGGAAAGAAGATTTGACAGAACAGCATCTATTTAAGACAAAAAATTCTTTGCAAATTTGATTAGGAGGAATTTAATCTAATAGGAAAAAATCTTTTAAAACAGAATCTTCAACTATTTTTCTTCAGTGACAAAATCCCAGGAGCATTTTATTTAAGTTCAGGAGCAGAGCATGTGCTGATGTCACATGACCAGCCTTGTGCCAGCAGGTCCTTGGACACTCATTGAGAAACAGACCGGTTGTATAAATACTGAACTTGAAAAAGAATTGAGACCCATTTTATTCATGGATAATGAGTAGAGAATCCACAAATAAACAAATGAATTAAAATCACATGAAATAAGTGAGTTTCAAAGGTCAGAGAACATTAAGCCAATATACAAAATTCAATTATATATGTATACATTATGACCTAATTCATTTTGTTTAGTGTGTATGAGTGAGTGCCTGTATGTATATATGTGCATCACATGTGTGCCGATGCCTACAGAGGTCAGAAGAGGGTGTCAGATCCCCCGGAACTGTAGTTACAGGCAGTGTGGGCCGCCACATGGATGCTGCCAACCAAACCTGGGTTTTCTGCAAGAACACGTGCTCATAATCTCTGAACCACCTCTCTGGCCCTCATCTGTATTCTCATTCAGCCATCAAATAATTAAAAGTGAAAGTGTTAAACTCCGCATAAATAGAGTTGAGCTTTAAATCCATGATTGGTTTAGCAATGATGTATCAATCAACCTGCAGAAATATAAAATGCAGTGATGGAATATATTTGTGTTTGCTTTGAGTTGAGACTAGGTCTTCCTCTGCAGGCCCAGACAATGGGGAAGTTGCTCTTTCAGTTTAAAGTCTCACTATGAGCTCTAGGTTTAGCGCCCCCTTTTTTGATGAACAACTCAAGGACCAGAAAACTGCCATCGTGAGTGTTGTTGAATGGGTACTGATCCCGGATCCCTCCTCCCATGGGGCCATTTTGTTAAGTTCCTGTAAAATCTGCTTTCCCATGTTAGAGTTGTACAGTTAACAGTGACTGTTTTTTTTCTTTTTCTTTTTTTTTTTTTTGGTGGAATGCATAACAATGGGAAATTAGTGTGCATACATTCATTTAGCTGCGAAGGTTCATTTAGCTTCTTTTTAACATAATTTTTTATTGATTCTTTGGGAACTTCACATAATGCACCCCAATTCTGCTCACTTTCCAGTCTCTCCATATGCTCCCCTCACCCCTGTACCATCTCCCAGAAGAAGATTAAATATTAATTCAAAACAAAACAAGCAAGCAGACAAACAAAAACCCCACTGACCCTTCATCACCTCTCAGTGGCATGGGGAGCTGTGGTGTCACTCAGTAGACCCTTTTGCCAACTCAGCTTTATTTGCAAATGGTCATTGTAACACGTTGTTGCTCTGGTTCTGTGGGTTCCTAGGGCCAACAAAGGGCAAGGCCAGCTCAGCACAGCCCTTGATTTCAACATGCATGGTTCCTATGGCCCCTGAGGTAACATGGTCCACAGAGATCAAAACAGACACCAGCTGAAGCAGGACCATGGACCCATGGCTCCAGGTGGTAGCACAGGCCACCCAAGTCAGTATAGCCCTGGAGGCACAACCCTCAGACACCAACATGGCCACAGGTGATGACTCAGACCCATGTGACCCTTGGTGGCAACTCAGGCCAGGGACACAGACCCAGCTACTGTAGGACCATGGACCCAGACACGGTCCTCGGCTGCAGCTCAGGCCCAGACATCATCATCGCTCCATGTGGCATTACAGGCCACTCAGATCATTGAGCTTCTTTAATCCTGCTTCTCTGGACTGTTTCCTGTGTCATGTGACAGTGACTCTGTGACTGTTTCCTTTACCATTTTAGTCACCAGTTCCCCCAAGAAAGTTCTAGAGAAGACAGTTCTCAGGGAACCCAGTTGTAGCGTGGTTCACTGCTGTGATTCTCCTGCATTTAAAAATGCAAATAATTTAAGAGGTATACCAACCTTCTGGATCAGAAAACAATATTATTTTTCGATACTAATTCTCATCAAATGAACATAAAAAATCAAGGCATTCTTTAAAGAAGTCTCAACAGTCAATTTTTACCAATATGATTTTTTATTTGTTTATTTTTGGTTATGTGTGTGTGTGGTGTTGGTGCATGTATGTATACAGGCTCAAATGTGTATGAGGGCACGTGGCCAGAAGCTGTCATCAGCCACCTTCCTGGATATTGAGGCAGGAACTCTCGTGCAGCCCTCTGCTTCCCAAGCACCAGTTTTTGTACAGGTGTAGGGATTTGAACTCTGGTCCTCACGGTTACATAGCGAGTGCTTTATCTGAGGGGGTGCCTCTCCCTCCCCTCCAAAGCTACTTTCCTTTGCGTGTGGAATTGATGAGCTGTTTCTAAAATACACACGGAAATGTTCATGATGGTTGAACAACTAAAATGCTTTGTAGAAAAAAGGGAAGTTTTACACTATTTTTATAATTTGTATAAAGTTATAATAATCAGGACAGTGTGACTTAATATAAGGATAGAAAATTGAGATCAATATAATTTAATAATTATTTTTATTTATTTATTATATTTATTATAAAATAAAATGTGTGTGTGTGTGTGTGTGTGTGTGTGTGTGTGTGTGCAGATACTGGTGCATATGGCTACCTGATTTTTGACAAAGTTGTTAAGATAATTTATTAGGAAAAGAATAATTTTTTAACAAATGGTGTTGGAATTCCTGGATAAAAACTCAAACCCATACGCTAGAGAAATACCACCTTGAACAGCAGCATGATCCTAAATTCAGAGCTAAAACCACATGCTCCCAAAAGAAAACAAGAGGCTCCTTTGTGATGTAAGTGAGTGGGACAAATCTGTTAAGAAACACAATCACAAACTATAATATGAAATAGATCATTTTAACTTCAACAAAATTAAAGTTGTCCTTCAAAAGGAATGGTTTTGAAAACAAAGGGTGAGCAGTATCTGGAAGGCATTATTTTAAAAACATCTGTCTGATGAAGAATTTGTACTCAGAGTTTATGAAGAATACTTTATCTAAAGAATAACTTAAAATTTCAACTTAATTTAAAAATGAGTAAATTAAAAAGGAATAAGACACAAAAGGAAAATAATCTCATAAAAAGATACTTGACATCAGTCAGAAGAGGTCACTCCTGTTAACTTAGCATGCTAAGACAGGAGGATTGCTGTGCGTTTGAGGTTAGTCAAGGCTACAGAGTGAGACGTTGTCTAAAAGCAAACAAAAGAACAGGACAAAAACTCAGTATCATGAGAGGCATGCATATTAAACTACAGCAGAACATTCTGGTGTAGGCACTAGAATAACTGAAGTTAAAAAGATGGCGGACAGCTTGGATAAAATTAAGTAACACGAACACTTACTGTACGTATATCTGCAAGAGAATAAAACCTGTCTCCACATCAAGATATGAACATAAATATTCATAATAAATATTTTCATTCACAATAACCCAGAATCAATTGTAGCATATTCATATCTTGGGATATTATTCAACATGAGGAACAGACTGCCGGCACACAAAACATGGGTAAATCTCCAGCAGAATGCTGAGTGAAAGAAGCCAGACATAAAGGAATGGGTCCTGTGTGATTCCATGTTGTGGAGAAGAATATGATATACTGCCCAGTGATGTATGTGTTAGCAGCTCTTACCCATGTGGCAGTGTTAGTTCCTGGTATCAGAGTTCTGACCTAGTGGGAGAACATTAGACTGAAGGCTTGAAGGCCCCCAAAAGAGATTAAGATGGTTCCCATGGGACAGGAGTTAGTCCGGTGGAGATGGGGCTCTTAATGAAAGAGTAATTAGGCCCCTCCCCCCTCTGTCTTCCTTTCTTGCTCTGTAACTCAGTCTACCCATCTCCTGCTCTCTGCAATGCCATCTCTGTGAGGTAAGGCCAAGGTATGCTCACCTGTGCTAATGCTGCTGCCATGCTATTTGGATTTTCAGGATTCAGAGCTATGACTTAAATAACCTACTTTTTTGGCGAGTTTCCTAGTGTCAGGTATTTCGCTATAATAGTCTATGAAGAGCAGCTCATAGTAATAGAGAGAAGATTCTCTCTCTCTCTCTCTTTTTTTTTTTTTTTTGGCCACAGCAGAAGACTGACGATCAACCAGGAAGATGCAGGGAGAAGTTTGGACATGGGGTGAATAATTTGACTACAGTGGTGGTTACAAAACTGGGAACACTGAGCTGCACATATTAAATTAGTGCATTTATTACATATGAATCCAGTTAAAATAAAGCTGGTTTGTTTATTTAAAGAAAGAACCAGGAGAAATGGTTGATTACAACTCTATGCAAGGAAAAGCAGGGAATGGGTCCAAGATACATGTTTCGTGCTTGTCAAAAGCAAAAAAAATATGAAATGAGTAATCCAAATGAGGTATCCAAATGATTGAGAAGGATAGTGAAGTCCCACTGAGTTGTTTAAGGATACCGTCAGTACCCAAAGTGGTTATACAATGCACTGTAACTATTGGTGGGGATAAGAATCAGTGAACCCCAAATGTCATGAATAAATCAATGAAACAATACATCCTTAGTGGCACCAGGAAGGCTCTTAATAGCCAAATTACCATCAATGGACGTTAAAACCAGTAAGTAAAGCTTTTACGACAGACAGGATGATTACAAATCCAAACACGTTCCCTCCACTTAGCACTTAAATATAAAGAAGAAATAGTATTCTCGCTGGAGAGAGCTGGCCACCTTACACACGTGATCACAGACAACTATTGAGACTCCAGAGAGGTACGAACAGATTTGGAAGGCTGAGAGATACTGGGACAGAACTTTGAGCCCTGCTTAGAGGTGTTTGGGAGTGTGCCAGGCAAAGGGGGCAGAGGACACATTGAGATAGAAAGTGCAGCCAGCACAGAGGGACAGGGATATAGGGACAGGCGTGTTCAAGCTTGCTTTGAGTGGCTGAGTATATGGGAGAGGGAGGGGCTAAAATATGAAGCTAAAGAAGGGCCGGTGTGAACCAAGAGACTCCTCAATGGTGTACGCTAAAGATATTTCACTGTGCCTTGAGGGTGAGAGTTTTAGACAATACTCAATAGTCATGTTCGTCAGGACTGAAAAATCTACACTTGGAAGGCAATTTGAAGGTTGGAAATATAAATTTAAGATTTTATTATTTGGTTATTTGCATAGTGTCTGCGTGCACGTGTGCATGTGCATGTGTGTGTGTTTTCATGTACGTGTGTGGTGTGTGTGCATGTGTGTGTGTTTTCTATGTACGTGTGTATACGTGTATGTGTGTGCATGTGTGAGTTTTCATGGACATGTGCATGTGTGTGTGTGTGTGTGTGTGTGTGTGTGTGTGTGTGTGCAGCCATGTAGTGCCACAGCATGCATATCATGTCAAAGAGCAACTGTTGGGAGTCCATTCTCCTTAAATTGAGGATTCCTGAGTTGATGCAGCAAGTGTTGAATAACTAGTTTTGAAGAAGGAGGAGGAGGAGAAAGAAGAGGAGGCATGCTGGGGAACAATCCTTCAGTACACTGTGAATATGAATTACTCTGATTGGTTTAGTAAAGAATCTGACTGGCCAATAGCTGGACAGGATAAGGTTAAGCGGGAGAGCCAAACCAAGAATGCTGGGAGGAAGAAGTGCAGAGTAGTGGAGTTGCCAGGAGAAACAGAGGGAGCAAGACATGCTGGAGGACAGATAAAGTCACGAGCCACCTGGCAATACATACAGTAGTGAATTGGGTTAATTTAAGTTGTTAGAGCAAGTTTGTAATAGGCCTGAGCTATCAGCTGAGCATTTATAATTAATATAAGCCTCAGTGTACTTATTTGGGGGGCTGCTGGTGGGATAGAAACTTCTGTCAACAGAGGGGGAAGAGGAGGAGGAGGAGGAGGAGGATTTGATGAGGAGTCTGGGGGAGGGTATCTGGCTGAATCATCTGTAATTGTAGTGCTTGGTTAAAGCCAGGGTGGGTTGGAGTCCCCCAGAAAGAGGCAGGGAGAACTGGGAGTGAAAAGGATGTGAATGCCCACAGGGTCATCAGTAGTTACAGGATAGCAAGAGGAACAGAAGACAAATGAACAGCTACAAACAAACAAACACCAGGGCAATGCTGGAGGACACGGAGAGAACAGGATGGTGATGATTACACAAAAGGAAATAAAGTAAAAACTCAACGCTTTCACCCCAGATGCAATTGCCATGCATAGTACCTAGCCCCTGTGAACTCTGACCTGCCGCCCCCTTACAAACTCCTATGCTGAGGTAAAGGGACTCAGGAGCCCATTCTTTGTTTGTTTTTGAAGATCGTCCTTAGAACGAGCCTGGAAGACTTGCCAGCGGGTAGTTGGGCTCTTTTCTGCTTCAACTCTGATACTATATATGTTTGTTCTGGGCCTGCAGCTCTGATTTCCTGTTAGGAGGAAACAAAGTTAAATGCCTCCGTTATCTGCAGCTGACGACGGCTTATTTTGAAAGGAGGCAGAGGCAAGCATGTGGGAACATCCTTAAAACTTCTAAGAGTCTGCAGCCATGTGAAACTCGAAGAGTTTCAAGCCGTGGAAGAAACAAGCCTGCTGTTTGTTAGGGCAGCTGGACCACATGGCTTTAGTTACATCCCTAGATAGCCTGTGGTGTGGGGCTGAGGTTAAAGTTTAAGAGTTTAATCTTCTGATAAACCAGGTGATTCAGACACCGTGCCAGACAGAGGCTCCACCAGACAGCCTCATCAGACCATTTCTGGTTTTCAAAAGGAAGCTAGCTGTTCGTCTACTTGGAAGTGTTTGTGTACAGATACCATTGCTCTGCCTTTTCAGAATCAGTTTTGCTTAGCAACGAGCTAATCAATGTACGATTTGTGTCAGCTCTGTGCTGCCCACTTTTGAGCAACAGAATGTTGAAAATGACACAGTCCAAGACCACAAGGAACTTCCAGTTCAACAAAGGAAGGCAGACAGACATCTGCCTGTGTGTGTGAGGGATAGAGTCGATCTGAGATCATGGCAGAGGCTGGAAAAGAAATCTTATCTGAATGTGTTCCCTTATAGCCGCAAACAGTGCATAAGATAGCTAGGTTTGGGTTGTAATGGCAAAGGGCCTTTGAAGATAACAGGCACTATGCATTTAAGCATGATCTCAGCTACAGGATCAAATACAGGAGACAGAAAGAAGGACTAATATTGGAAACAGGATAAATCCCTTTGCCTCCTTCCCATGGAAAAGAAAAAAAAAGGAGTTTCCTAAAGACTTGGCAATTGTACAGTGAGGCGCCAATGCTCTGGTGGTCTGTGAAAGTATTGAGGCTTCAAGTTGAGAATGTTTATACATACAGAAAGCTCTGGAAAAGTCAGACATCGTATATTTAACAGTCACCTAAGTAGCACTTACTCTGTACCAGGCACTGCTCCAAGTGACTTGTAAATAATAACTCGGTGCCCTTAACAAACCCGTGAAGCTTTATTATTCCCATTTTGCAGCTAAAAATTGAGACACAAAGAGGTTAAATAATTTGCCTGAGTCACATTTGTCTTTTCATTTTATTGAAAGGTCTCGGGGGTAAAACAGTCTAAAACACAAGGAAGATGGGAAGCGCACCTCCTGACTAATGGCACTCCAGATGGCTGAGTCCCCAGGATCACAGTACTGATCCCGCTTTCTCTGCTTCTCTACCCATATCCACACACTATTCCGTCTCTATTGCTTATTTCTAAATCACTTCCCAGTACTGCTGGCAGACGTGGCAAGTGGGGTTCCCTCCCTGTTCCACACTTCGAGGCACCTTCCCCAGTTCTTCTGTCTTCTGTTTCTTGAGTTTTAGCTTGTTAGTGCTGTTCCTGGGTGTGTTGCGACACCAGCAGAGGTTATTTGTGGTACCTCATACCTATTGTTCTCTTTAGGCAACTGTCTGATCCTCCCCATTAGCACAGGCCAAAATGGTACTTATAGTGAGGAACTTCTTCCCGTGTGGTTCCTTGGAAAAGACACCACTTCCATTGGCCAGTGTACTTCTTTCATGAGACTATACAAGAATCGTGATGCTAAACCCATCTGTGTTGTGTTGGTTTGAATGAAGATGGTCCTCAGAGGCTCATATGTTTTGTCTCCAGTTGGTGGGTTTTGCATAGGATTAAGAGGCGTAGACTTGTTGGAGGCAGTGTGTCACTGGGGTGGTGTTGGAGGTTTTAAAAGACCAAACCATTCCCAATCATCCATCTCTACGCCTTGCGATTGACTGTGGTCTCAACATGTGAGCTCTTAGCTACTGAACCAGTACTACACCTGCATGGCCGATACTACAATCTCCACCATAATGGTCATGAACTCACTCTCTGAGACAGCGATCCTCAATAAACTCTTCCCTCTACCACTTGCCTTGGTCATAGTGTCTTATTGCAGCAATGAAAAAAAAGTAATTCTTCTTCACAGAATACATGGGATGAGTTTTCGGTACTGATCCATTGTCAAGCATGTACGAGACATGCATCAACTTTTGCCTATCTGTGTTCTGATTATGGTGCTGGGTCAGGAATGGTGGCCAACATCTTTTACACTATATGCATCCTACTTATAGAACCCACAGGGATCCTTGAGTCCATCTAGAGGCTTGGTGGCCCATTTCAGAGATCAAGGAAGACCACTTTAAAAACAACTGAGGACTTTAGGGTCTACTGTCCCATAATACCTGTAGTCTTTCCAACTGATATCTCTTCTGCTTCAGTTTTCTGTACAAATGTAGAATTCTATCCAATCTGTCCCTTTCCAGGGTAGATGAGGGATACAGACTTTTTTCCATGAATAGGACAACTACTTTTGTTCTATCCATGGCCCCTCAACTGCTCTTCTTGCTATTGCTGGTGTGAAAATGGTTGGAAAGAATCATTCTAAAAATGTAATGGTCATGGACTAAGGAATTCAAGAGAGGATATCCTGGAAAGTGAACTGTTCTATTCCTAGTCATAAAATTCCAAATGACGAGTCCTTGGTCTTTCAGTTTCTGCCTCTTCAGCACATCCCACCTGCTTGCACCACACCAACCTACTGGAGCAGTGCTTCTGAAGGTGTGGGTTAGGACCCTTTGAGGGCTGAATGACCTTTTCACAGGGGTTGCTTATCAGATATTCTGCACATCAGAGATTTATATTATTATTCATAACAGTAGCAAAATTACAGTTATAAAGTAGCAATGAAAATAATTGTATGGTTGGGGGTTACCACACCATGAAGAACTGTATTAAAGAGTCGCAGCATTAAGAAGGTTGAGAACCACTGTGCTACAGTCACATTTCTCCACTACTATGGCGGGAACTCACACCCTCAACAAAGGAGCAATACTATTAGAAAGTTACTGAAATCCATTATTTTCAAGGTAGACTGTGAGCAACCCAGTATTTTAAACAAGTGTGTAAGAGCAGGTGAAAAACTGTGTTAGGAGGCAAGTGGCAAGAAAAGCTAAGCTGTTTTAGAGCCTCACGAGCCACAGCCTTGTGTCAGCACAATGTTGTCCCTTCAAATGGTAGGAAATACAGTTGTTAGCATCAGTTCCTGGAGCAACAGAAAGAGGTGGTTCTAAGACAATCAAACAAACACAAAGCTAAGCAACAATATCTCGCTTCCTTTGCACAGAGTAGACAGTAAGCAAATTTATGTTCTCTCTGCACACGTGGGTACATTCTTCTCCTTAAGCCTCTCCCTGAATATACCTGCAGACTTCATCTGTCTGTTTGGGAGCTATTCTGCTAGTTTACATCTTCACCTCCTCTTTGCATTGCTTGCTGATGTAGTACAAATCTCCTTTGTCATACTTGCCATCCTTTGCATCTTTTTGAATCTAACTGCAAGCCGCCTTTGGATGCAACTCCATCCCTTTGGCATGGTGTTACTGTGCATGGCATCTACAACACTGAACTTCTGGCTGTTCTTTAACGCATCTACCTTTCTTATTGTTCCACATTTGGTTTTAATATGCCCACCCCACTTCAGTCTCTTCCATTTTTCTCCGTTAAAATTATACTCAAGCTTGAAGGACTCAAATGCCTCCATTTCCCCAAGCCCTAAGTCAGACGGATCATTTTCATCTCTATGCTTATTTAGCTACACATCTTTTGTAGTTTATTTTCTATTTTCCCTTTTCCCCTTCTTCTTCTCCTCATTCCAAGCTTACTTAAGTAACATGAGGACTAAGGGGCTTGGCCAGGGTTGGAGTTCAAAGCAGTCAAACAGTTGTTCATCTCGGCAGAAACATTTTTTTTCCTGCTGCCAATTTTGACATCTAGATGATTAGTTTTAGTAATAAGAACCATTACATTGATGACAAAAAACTATATTCATAGTGGGAGCAGATAGTGGGAGTAAGCTTGTGGGTTTCAAGATGGAAACCTTCATGATCTGTTGAGTAAATGGAAGACCAAGTCCAGTCTAAACTGGGGAGTCTAGAAGTCCTAATTGGTGTCCTGCATCCAGAGACTTCAAGATCAGAGTCAGTGAAGGCAGGAGATTGCTACTTAATGCCTTTGTTGTCTTAAAAGAGCGGACTCTGCCAAATCTACAGCAGCCATGCAGAGCCCAGCATCTGCAATCTCTAACAGGTTTCAGATTTCTGAAAATTACTTGAAAAGGCACATGTCAGCAAACTGGAGGAGCAAAGGGAAATGCTGATAGGGAATCAGTGAGCTTCACATGCTCTGGAAATTTTATGACAAAAAGATGCAAAACACGAATCAAAAAGTCTGAAATCTTTTGTTTTTTCGCTTTATGACAGTGATTAAGTTCATAATGTCTTTCAGAGACTTGAGCAGAGAAAACAAGCTAGAAAATCAATAGAGCAAATGGCAACCGTGCCACGGGTGTGGATTAGAATAGGAACCAGAGTCAGTGAGAACACAGTGTTTGGGTGCCATTGTGCCTGCATAGGCCAGCTTTGATCTGTTAAGTAGTGTATCTGAAATACACAGAAACACACAGATCTAGTTGTATAGGCAGAGGTAGAATTAGAAAGGCAGTTGGGGAGGAAAATCAGACACCTCTGATTTAATCTCGGTCCATGCCACGTTATCACAGATGACACAGATGAAGCCAGAATGGAGGACAATGGTCATCTAGACATCCTACTTCCTAGGAGTCTATCCATAGCTTCATATTGTCTCTTCTTCTCAATTCCTTTCCATTCATCTGATTATGTATTGTTCAATGCTCAAGCCTGTATATTTGCTTTGGTTTATATTACTACCATAGAAGAACAAATAGAAAACATAATTACATTTATATGTCTACTGTGACAGAACTCAGCTTATGGCTTAAGGAGATGCCTGTGCCCAAGATCAATGATGGTGCTCTCAAGAGACTGTTATGTCACTTGGGTCCTTGCACATAGCCTAAGTAGACTAGCGCTTGAACAATAGAACTAGAAAGAAGACTTACGATGCATGCACACAACTTATTTAACATACATCTGTGGGCAATATTAAAGATTGTTGTTTTATTGTAAAGGTTAGCCTCTAATATTTCCTTAATTTGGGTACTTAGAAGTGTAACACCCTCACCCCTTCCACAAATAGCATTAGAGCATGTACTAATGGGTTAGGGAAAACATACTGATGGTTAGATTGCCATCAACCAGGAATTTGCAGTGTTACAAGTGAACATATGCATGAAAACCTGAAAAAGCTTTTAGAAATTAAGTTAGCACTGCAGTTATATGTTTAAAATAACTTTGGAGTTGGTTTATGACAAAAACATGTTTTGGTTTAAGCAAGTATAGCATTTAGTTTCTTATTTTTAAAAAGGGGTTATTTGTGCAGCTAAATACAAACTTCAGAGTTTTCAAACACTCTCCCCCCTTGGCACTCTGGTTTCAAGCAGAATTTGAGTGAAGATGTAAGACAGAAAGTTAAAGATCCTTCTTCTCTGGAAACCAGAATCCTGGGGTCCAGCCTCAGAGCCATTCAGCTGCAAGCTCACATTCAGAAAGCTCGACCGAGAAGCCATGTAGACAGACTGCTTCGGTAAGATCAGCCTAAACAAGTACCAGTTCTCATACCCAATCTCCATGTCAGAAGCCCTCTGTAAAGCCCCATGTTCCTGTAGGAAGAAGAAGTCTGCCCTCTCTTCAGGTTCATTGCTAGTTAACATGACATGTGAGTGAAAGGCAAAAACCAGAGTCGGGGACAGCCATGGAACTCTGGCTTCAGCAGGCATAGGGTGGGGCTCGAGTGGATTTCTTTTCAAAACTGGGTTAGAAATGTGACCTAATGCTTGAGGTCTGTCGCTCCCAAAGAGGAGGAAGCTATGAAATGTGCTGGTGATGATGGCTGGTTGCTATCCCAACAGAATTGCACAATCAGCTCCCAGGACATGTTGCTTTCATTTTTTTTTCCTCCCCAGAAATCAGTAAGCTACACTAGAGGGCAGGCTAACCCAGACCTTTATTCCCCCTAGAATGGGCGTTTCGCCTGTTGTCTTTGATAGAAAACACTATAGAAATGGAAGGACACAGTGAAAAAGACTGTGGTGCTCTATTAGCAGCCATGGAGATTGTGCTCTGAGTGATATGCCTTTATTTAACTTTGTCCTTGGACCATGTAAATCTTCCACTTAAGTAAAGCTTAAAGAAAACTAAACCAACAAAAGACTGAAAATAGTGAACACCACGTAATTATTAATCATATTATTTGAAGATAGGCATTATCTTGACCATTAACATACAGATAGAAACCCTTCTGCTGAGAAATAGGAAATACAGGAGACATTGTCAACATGGTGCTAATCAAATGCAGAATGCCAATTTATATTTAATATCTTGCTTTTAAATGTTATATTTGATTTCCTTTTCTTCTGTGTGATTTTCAAGCACACTGGGGATTGATAACATAAACTGTGTAAAGTGGTCAATCCCACGAACAAGGTCAGCATTCCTCAGGCAGGGCTTGCTGCATACCACCTTAGAATCCTCAGGCCTCACAAGGATTTTAGGATGTAGTAGAGAGTGGCATAGCATTTTCGGACTGAATCCTGGGCACACATGTTGTCAAAACACTGGATGATAGATAGCCACAACTGGTTGCTTGCCGTTATTTGAACAAATCATGTAGAAGATTGGCTTATTGTCTGTGTGTAGTGTGCTACTCCAGCTTCTCCACAGACACGAAGATAGCAGGACATACACATCAATACTTTTATCAAAGAGGATTGGTGTGTGTGATTCTGCAGTCTGAGAAGTTTCTACATCTGTCGTTAGAGCCAAGTGTGGTAGCACACGTCTGTAAGGTCAGCATTTGGGCAGCGGAGCCAGGAGAATTACTAACATTCTGAAAATGGCCTGGGCTGTATAGGAAGACATGATCTCACAAAGAGACAAACCAAATCAAATCAGGAAACAAATACACCTGTAGTCAGCAGACTGGAGACAGTGGCGTGGTTTCACATCTGACTGTAAAGACCAAAGAACTATGAGGGCTGAAGATGGAATCTCATATCTGAATCGGTTTCAGAGAGCCTCCGATGCTGCAGTGAGCTGGTCAAATGCACTGGAGTTCTTCTTGCTCATCTGTGTTCTATCCAGGCCTTCAGTGGACCAGATGAAGCTGCTCTGAACATACAAGCTTTATTGCTTTTCTTGGTCTACAGATCCAAATATTAATTTCATCCAGAACCAATCTCCCAGACATAACCAGAATTATGTTTTCTCCAAATCTGGGTGCCTCAAAGCCAGTGTCACAAAAATTGAACCCCCATGGCTAGTCTCTTGCTTAGTGTTTATCTTTAGGCTTTAAAGTATACAAAATTCCTCTCTGTAAGCCTTATCTCAATTAATTCCCCACTTGCAACCTGTGAGCTAGGATGTGCGTGCTGTTGAGAGCATCACCACAGGTTACTATAATGAGAAGAAATTGTTTAAACAGATGGTGCTCTTCATGTGTCGTATGAAAATGAAGCTTAGAGAGATTTCATAACTTGAGCAACATGAAATTTGTATTATTTTTTCCAACTCTTAGTTCTAGGCTTAAAAAAATAATGTACATTTCACATTCATTTCAAAGTCTAAACAATGATAACTACAGAAAAACCCCAAGTCCCCGAAGGTGACTAGTCTGGCAGACAAGTAAAATGTCCTCTGACTAATCTGCTCATATTAAACTGGTGCACAGTGTATTTCTGGTGGGCTCGGTACGTTAGGATAAATGAGCTCATTGGTGGTAGAGGCAAACGTGACCAGCACATGAGTAAGTGTGTCCTCACAATTAGTAACAGAGCCATAGGAACACCCCATGCTGAGAGAGTCCTTCCTCTCTCAGGACTCATTTTTCAGAGATTTCTTTGTTGGCTATTTGTCTCAAATAGCATTTCCTCTCCTCAAATAAGATAACCTAGCACTTGAGGATGATCGGATGCTTTCCTTTGGTGACGAGGACATCTAGGTCCTTTAAGAATTGAGGCTCGTGGTGATGGTAGAGGGGACAAAAGGGGAGCCAAGGGAACAGTAAAAAGGGATGCTGTACTGGACAGATACATTTTTGTTCTTTTGTTCTTATGTTCTTATCCAAAAAACTAAATATCTACTGTTTGTAGTTTTCCTCTATCTGTAGGGGGTAGCTGTTGCAGCTTTGACCTGGAAGTACTAGCTCCAATGAGGCGTCCTTCCAGTAACTGTCATGCCTACCTATGGCCTACCCCTGAGGTGGGGCTGTGATGGGAGCCCTTAAGACCCAAGATCTGGATGTGCCGGTGCTTTGGTTCCTGGTGATCCTGAATGCTGGATGTAGACCAAGCAGAGTTCTCCAGCAAACCCAGCTGGACTGCATCTCGCCTCTCCCAGATCCTGTAACTGAACCCTTTATTTGTTGTAAGTTATCCCAAAATAAACCTCTGTTTTAACTATGGGGAGTTGCCTTAATAAAAATCCTTCAAGAATTCAGTGGGCTAAGACAAGACCTAAAGTTAGTATATATTACAAAAATCATGTACAAAGAAAATTATCCTATGAAATATTTTAAATTTAAATTTTATTTTATATATTTGAGTGTTTTGATTACATATAGGTCTGTGTACCACATGCAAGCCTAGTTTCCATGGAAACCAGAAGATTACCTAGGACTGGAGTTATAGATGGTTATAAGCTGCTGTGTGGAAGCTGGGAACCAAACCCAGGTCATCTGGTAGGGTAGCCAGTGCTCTTAACTTCTGAGTCATCTTTCCAGTCCTTGATTTAAGATCTTGGACTGCAGTATAAACCCTGCCTAGCAATTTGCATGTGCATATGCTTGTACAGTGTATATTATATAATAAAATACATGTACAAAATTTAGAAACAGAACATTCTGAAATCAAGGCTGGCCTTGGCAGTGTATGATGTGAGGACTGTGTTAACCATGGCTACCTGAGTATCTTGTGTCTCATCTTCATTTACTCTTCAGCTCCAGTTTATTCAGTAAAATGGCAAATTGGGTTGCAAGACAATTTTTCTTCCACGAGTTTTTTACTTTTACATGATTTCAGACCACGAAAAAGCTACAATAATAGCAGAAAATTCCTTAATGTTAAGATTTTAATATTTGCTTTGTTCTTTCTCATTCCTGTGGTTTTGAGTATGTTTATAAGCAATGCTTGTTTTTGTTTGTATGTGTATCATATTATACCTTAGTGTGATGTCATCAGTATTGGTAGCAAAACTAAATAAAGTGATGATCCCCCCAATGATGACCTGGCCAAGTAAAATGAATCGTAGCAGCTGTGAAGAATAAAAATCACTGTAAAGATGCTATTTGAGTTTACTTATAAAAATCTTTATTTAACAAAATAAAACGTCTTTTTCTAATTTACATTACTAATATGCTATTACACACTCTCTTGCCTTTTTTAAACATACAGATGTGCATGGCATGTATGATCTCATGAATAATTCAAAGATTCACTGTGTGTTCTTACCCCTGGATTCTTTTGTTCCCCAGACAAGGAATATGGTTTTCAGTTTCGCTGGAGCTGGAAGAATCCTCACAGGCAATATTATTGTTATTAATGTTACTGCAAGTGATTATTTTTTTAACCAGTGATTACTAAGATCCTGTATTGAGTGGTCTCCAAACATTAAGACACATCTCTTTCATTTCAAAACATAAGTCACTGCATCTTAATCTTGTGTAGGGTTGCTTAGTAAGTTGCTGCCTTGTAGAGAGTTAAAGGTCTCTAATGTTTTTGAACTTTGCACAGGCTCAACATGTAAATTACACTCTCTCTAGCAATATGTTCCAGGTCATAGAAAACAACAAAACCTGTTCATAGTAAAGAACATCCAAGCACAATGCATCAGCTAAGCCAAATCGACATCTCCTGAGTAACACTGTCGGCTGCTGTCTTAAGTGTTTGTAGCATAACTGAACATGGTTTCCAAATTGTAGTACATTTGAGTAATCCCTAGGATTGTTGTTGTTTGCAAAACAGACCGGTTTGTTTAAGTTAGCACATCTCATCCCTCCAAAAGCTTTCTTCTCCTCTGATGTGTGTCAGAAGTGATCAGCACTTGTTCCGAAATTCATGGAGAAGCCATCTTTCCAAATGAAGGCCTAAGGAATGCAGAGGAGGAAGCTACTTGTGTTCATCTTTTAGGTAGTATGGACTTAAGGCACTGATGTAAAGGGATTTCAGCAAATACTTGTGACTGGACAAAAATCACTCTTGTGAGTTTTGCACAGTGCCAGAATGCCGTGAAAGGAGACTCGGTGAAACTCGAAAGTGGAAGACACATGTCTGTTCTGGATCTACCAGGCACTAGCGCTGCACACTCACAACCTTGGGTGAATTACCTGAGGGAACGAGGAGAGGAGGAAAACATCCTTAATGAAGAGTTCTCTGAGTAAACGTTTAACAAATTCAGTCAACTCATCTGTGCAACGGTTGCACACATACCCAGTATTGTCAGGGGAAACAAAAGTACGGGGAGGTTGAGTGATGTGTCATATTCCAAAAGCTAGGAGCAGATGAGCAGCGTTAGCCTACTGTAATGGTTACAGCTTAGGAAGAGATGCTGAGGTTCAGCTCCTCTGTCCTGGTTCTAGCACTTACTGTCTGTGTACCCTAAAGCAAGTTATTAATGAGTGTTTTTTTTCTTACATTTAAAATTGTTATACTTACTTTTTAGAAGTTAGACTTCTATTGTGTACATTTTCTGTAACCTACAGCTAAGCTATCACACAGAGCAGTTTATATTACTGCAAAGCCTAACTACTTATCATTTTGTGGCCGGATGTTTTGCCCAAACCCCCAAACCTACATGGCTTCAGTTTTGTCACTTCAAGAGCGCAGATAGTAACAAGGACTCCCTTCTCCCCGTATTTGAGGACGGGGAAAAATCACAGGAATAATTTATTTTGCAAAGTGGTATATGTGTGCAGACAACTGTCTTCGGGTTCTATGGGAACTCATGAAAAACACTGTGTTTTTGCTTCTGGACTCTGAACTGGGAATTGAGATCTCTGCAAACCTGAAGTTCCCTGTAAGCGCTGACACAGCCGTTTACAGCCGTTTATCAGCAACACTTTCACTCAAATGGGAACCTTTTTATTTTATGCTTATTACTTTTGATGGAAAGTTGCATAATCCATTTTGTTTTTTTTATAGAATAAGAGTATTATGGAGATTTAAGAGTGCTACTAGAGTCCAGCAATCACACTTTTATGGTATTATAAATCTCTGTCTGCCACATGTCTTGAATATTGTTCCAAGTAACAGAAATCATGTTAAAGGGGCACACCTACCATTTAATACCCACAGGTGTTTCACCCTTAAGCCCCCTTCTGGCCCACATTGCCACACTTATCCAGTACTGAAATAAATGCATATTAATTTTAGTGTTATTTTATTTCTGCAGGTGCGTCTTAATTTCAGAATCCAGTTAAGCCTGTCTAGACCTTAAATGCTACCAAATCTCTTAAGCACACACTTTAGATTTTATTGGTTTTGTTGCATTCTTTATTATTAGAATTAATGAGTGCAGTCTTTTATAAAGCTTATTACTAACCCCGAAGACTGGATTTGAATGTACCACTCTGGTGTGCCGAGTAAATGGAGATTTAATAACAGATATTTGATTGCTTATTATGAATTTGATGGACTAGGACTGAGTAAGGCCTCTGCACTGTTTTCCCTCTGTAAATCCACTCCTGCAGCTTGTCATGAGCTAACCACTTGCCTATACAATTTTTACCACTAACCCGTCAATCATCACTGCCTGGGATTTTTGTAAAACACAGCATGCTTGACAATAGTATTTGTGATACACTTACTGTCCTTATATAAGGGGGTATTTTGAGGACAAATGGTAGCTTTAGCAGAAGTAAATTTCCAAGGTATGTGAGAAGATCATTTCCTTTTCTGAGAAACAGCCACTGGAGTTTCAAAAACAGAAAAAGCAAAAATTCAACTGAAGTGCACAATAAATTTAGAATATATAATTATATTTATTCTCAAAAAAAGTAAAACACGAAACATAGTATGATTTTGAGGGTCCATAAATGTGTTAGAATGCACAGCCATGATCATAACTAAAACTGATTAAAATTTAGTTACACATCCTTTTTGTATTATTTTGATGCAATATTAAGGGAAAATTTTATCTCACACATATTTAGTGTACCAATTTTAGTCACAAAGTTTTCCTCCCTAGAAATATATCTACCCCATACTATAAAATAACCTTAAAGTGTTTATGTGATCTCATTTGTATGTAAATCATTTTGATCAATATGACTCCTGATGTAGTGTCAAAATGTGGTCCTTTCATAAATGGCTTTTATTTCACATTTCCATGAGTATCGTATGGTGATGGCACTCAGTTCTGTTGTGCAGTGATGCATACACTTCAGTGTCCTCCACTGAGTTGTTGCTCCCTTCCCTACATCTAGCCCCTGATGCCCAAGAATCTCTAGGGAGCTTAACTCCCATTCAGTTAAGACTGCCTCCTCTCCATCTTGGCATTGAGTACACTCAGCTTGGCCAGTGAGCTCCTGAAGCTGTAGACCACCATAGCTGTCTGGCTAGCTAATTCTTTCAGAAAGCTGCAGTAGGTCTATTTCATTTCAAGGGTGGATTGTCGTGGAGTTGTGTTTTCACAGTGACCACTGCTAACATTCTGGGGGCATTGCTTCCTGCCCTGGGGCTGAGGGTTCTGGTGCAAGCAGTGGTTCAAGATAATCCTGACCCAGACAGTGGTGTGACATTTTGTTTAATTACCTAAACAGCATCTACACAGGAGTCACTTTCTTCTTGAGTACTGGGACATGTTTAGTACTTCAGCAATGTGCAACCTCCATTTCACTGTGACTACACTGTGGACCCGTGGCCAGTCTCTATTCCCCTCTGTCATGATGACTTTTTCAGGCCTTTAGTCCTATTCTTTCATGCATGCCCTTTGTCAGAAGCACCTAATTCACACTGGTGGGTTTCAATGATATGAGCCTATAAGAAATGAATGGCTATTTACCCATCTTTTATCTTGTAACCAAGATTTCTATTGAACACCTATGAAATATCAGTCCTGCTCCCTGATCTATTCATGATGAATTTTTCATTGAAGAAGTGATTTTCGTGAATACGACGTATTTTGTGAGCTGCTGCACTCATGGAATTCAATCAGCTTGTCTTTGGATATGGTCAAGATTATATTTTAAATGAGCTGATGAATAGTAATTTAGTGGATATAGTCTTCATTCAAAATATTCCAACTAAAATAGCCAAGTTTTCATAATTGAATATAATTTTAAATATTTTATGAAAAGAATCTTGGGTTCTCATGGGACAGTGTTATGAGGACAATTAATAAATATTATACCATAATTATTATTAACTGCACTTCACTTCTTTGATTACTGTTTTCTTTCTCACTTAGTCTCAGGGAACTGAATATAAACAGTGTTGACAGTAGTATTTCAGGTATAGTTTTTGACCTTTGAAAATTCAGAATATTTGATATTGATCTGATAAACTTTGAAAATAGTTCTTCATTCCATGTGGCCTCTGGGCATAAGTCCAAATCAGTTAATGGTCTTCACAGAATCAGTTGGGATATAAAGGAACTATCAACACAAAGGATGTGAAAGTAGGTTTTCTGCGTGTGCCAGGCTAGGGTTTGGCACTGAATTACAGATTGATGATGACACAGTGACTTAAGATAAACATCCACACTTTCTTTCCCTGAATTACTCCAGGAGGTAGATGGAGGCCATTTGAATGTAAGACACAGGATACAGGTGACTGCAACAAAAATAGTCAATGCTGTTTTCTTAGAGCAGGGCATGGAGAAACATCTCCAGCTTGGCCTTTGCCCCACCTTAAAGAATTCTGTGGCACTAATACGGGCATAAGGAGGGAGTCAGTAACACGGGGCATTCCCCAAACATTGATATTAAGGCCAGTCAATGGCCAATATAAACAAAATCAGGATTTAGGCCAGCACATTTCATTAAACTGAAACATTAAAATGCATATGCTGTATTTCCCTTGAATAATACATTTGCAAAGACTTAGGTGACTGGTCCTAGGGAAGGGAACACCAAGCATTCTAGTATCTCAGAGCTTATTTGAGAAAGTGAGTTGAGGCTATATGTTGGAGGTGTCAGCTGAGGAAGGAGGTCATCTTTCATTATCTCTGGTCCTTCTTGGTGGGTTTGTCATCATGGACCCTGGTAATGGAAATTATTTTCAGTTCACATTTCTTCAACCTTGTGTCTTTGGATACAGTTTTATCTGATTATTCTATGACAGTTCAAGAAAATTTAAGCCATAGCCAAGGGAGTAGAATTCCTCCTTTATTACAGGTTGAGTCTCTAGTAGTCCTTTAGCTGAATGCTTTTATTTTAGAGCAAACATCAGAGTTACCAGTAACAACAGTGACTAGGACAGTCAAGATTTGTGCATCATGCTATGTAAGTAACTAGGATCATTTCATTTAATCCACGTGACAACTCTGTGAGGTAGGGACTCTCATTCCCTCTTCAAAGAGAGAAAACTGAAGAACTTCAAATAATTTGTAAGTATAAAGAGAAACATGGTCTTAGGAGTCTGGCTATAAAGACAAAAGCTTACCTACTGCACAGTGCTGATTTTGTATTGGTGTGTTTGTGCATGTGTGGTGTGTGCATGTGTGTGTGTGTGTGTGTGTGTGTGTGTGTGTGTGTTTGGATGTGAGTGTGTATATGTGGGGTACATGTAATATGCATGAATGCACATCCATGTGCGTATGTTGTGTACATATATATGCATGACTGTATATCCATGTGTATATGTACATGTGTGTAAGTGAGGTGCATGTATATGCATGGGTGCACAATTCACTGTGTGTATGTGGTGTATATAAATGTTCATGAGTATATAAGCATATGTGTATGTGTGGGGGCAAAGCTGAACCTTGAATATCATTCCTTAATAGCTGTCCACTTTGGTTTTATTTTAATTAAAACATTTTAATTTTATGTTTATGAGTGTTTTTGCTTGCATGTATGTATGAGCACCATGTGTGTGCTCAGTATCTGCAGAGATGAGAAGAGGGATTTATATACTCTAAAACTGGAGTTTCTAATGTTGGTGAGATGCTATGTGGGAGCTAGAAACTGAACCTAGGTCCCTGCAACAAGTGCTCTTGACCACTGAGCCTTCTCTCCAACCCCTGCCTTGCTCTTTGAGATAGGGTCTTTCTCTCGATCTAGCTCACTAGTTGGGTAAGCTGGATGCTGAGCAGCAGGACACTTATTTCCACCTCCCCAGCACTGCGATGATACTTTACTCAGCTCTTTGTGTAGGTCGTGGAGAGCTACTCAGGTCCTAACGCTTGCAAAGCAGATGCTTTGAGGACTGCACTATGTTTTCTGCCCCCTTCTTCATTTTCATTTTCAGAATGAAATTACTTGCAGAATAGTGCATGGCAATTTTGTAGAACTGTAGCCCAGATTCTCTGCTTCTTAGTCTTTTGCAGTTAACGGATTTCACTGAGCAGTGGTGGTAGCCATTGATTTGAAGAGGCAGGGCAAGAGAGGCAGAGAGAAAAACAGTCCAGGAGAGTCTTTTATTGTCTTGCTTGCTTTTTAATTTCTTATTACACAACTTCCCCTCTTCCTTTGCCTCCCTCCAACCATTCCATGACCCCATTTTTCTCTCTCAAATGGGTGGCCTATTTTTCTTTGTGTTTATACACACATACACACACACACACACATGCACACACACACAATGTGTATATATATATATATACATATTATGTATATACACATACATAAAGACAACTTGCTGAGTCTGTGCACGATTTTAGGACAGGGCACTTTGCGTGGGTTAACCAGTTAGGGCTCATCTCTGGCAGAGGTCGGTTGCCCCTCTCAGCAGCCATTTGTTGCCTGTTGTTCTTTTAAAAGAAATTAAAAAACTCCTTTCTCTAAACAGGTGTTTGTAAGCGGGGAGCGTCTTTCTGAACTTGCAGTCCCACTGTCTACAGGCTGAGCCCTCCTGCCTTTCTTGTCCCTGTAAACAGAAGGCTGCTCACTCTTTCTTTATTTCACGCTTTGTGTCTCTACCAGTTGAGTAGTCTTTTTTTTTTTTCCTACTAGAGAAGTTATCATACAGAAGTACATGAAGATATATGTAGATTAATTAATCATACACACTAGGTCCACAGGCTAGAAAGGAAACACTGCCAACATAGAAAAGACTCTCCCGCATTGTGATCTGCGACTTCTCCAAGGATAGACAGCTTCTGTTTTAAATGTTAATAAGTTCATGTGTGTGTGTGTGTGTGTGTGTGTGTGTGTGTGTGTGTGTGTGTGTGTGTGTTTGTGTGTATGTTTGTGTGTATGTGTGTTTGTGTGTATGTACGTGTATATGTGTGTTTGTGTTTGTGTCTTTCTGTGTGTGTGTTTGTGTAGCCTATCAGCGATGTATATGTAACACTGCAGTAGAATTTGACCAATACAATTTTTCTTTCTTCTCCTCTCTTACTGCCCGCCATATGTTTTTGCTTTTGTGACCATCACACCTTAAGCACAGAAACCTTTTGTTTAATCTTTTGGAGGTAAACACCTAATCACTACATTAGCCAAAGTTTTTCTTTACCATAATAATGCACATTTATTTCTTGTGAATTCTTCCCTTCTTTCATATTTATTTCATCTGTCCAGTACATCACAGCATTTCTTAACTTCTTGAAAAGAAAAGAAATTCAGGAGTATGTTGGGGAAGGGCAATTGGCAGTGTGGTACTCACGGCCTTTTGTCATTTGGAGACAGAGGCTGGGGTGTGATCCAACATCTGGAATACTAACTTCTCAGTGGCTCTAGATTCATTCCTCCTGTTTCTGTAAGGAAATGCTTCTTGCTCCACCATCCTGACCCAGGAACAATCCTAATGGAAATACACAGAAGAAAATACAAATACTTATTAGAAAAAGCCCATGATCCTGTCCAGCTCCAAATGTTCTGAAATTTGTCCACTAAAGAAAATGACTGTGTACCTATCTCAAGTTGTTTTTTGTGTATCACTTAATGATCTTGAATAATGCTCCTATAATGACTCCCAACAGTGCACAACTTCAATTATAGCAAATAAATGCACGAGGGAAAAAATAGTACAGGAAAATATTCCAAAATATTGAAAATGTCTCTGAGTTATTTATGTTTTTTTCTTTGTATTTTTTTGTATATTCAGGATTTTCTATGAAGAGCATGAGTGTTACTTTTATAAATCACAGCCAAAAGATATATGTCTAAAAAAAGAAAACTGGGAGATTTTTCCATTTGTCTGAGAAGACAAAGATAACAAATTCCCAAAGGCAGAAGATGTCATCCGTGTGTCTGTCTGGAAGGGGCTTGGGTTTGGTGACAGGTAGTGGACTGGCAGTTCTTTCTCTTTCATTTGGAAGCTGTTTGGCTTTTAGGCACATCTCCTCCTTGGCCTTTTCACTTCACACATCTGGGCATATTCCCACATGATCTGATGTGAGAGGTTCCCTACCCCCAGGAAGCACAGAGCTACTTAACTTGAAGATCATCTCTGCCCAGGAGGCAGGAAAGCTGCATCCACATGGCCATCAGGGGTTCAAGGGGTGCCTGCTGGGGCAGTGCTGAATGAAGACGTTCACTGTCAGTTCCTTTCTGCCCCTCTGAGCTCATGCCTCACCCTTTGCCAGGGATTGTTAGGCAATTGGCACCACAAGGAAGCAAATGGGAGCACAGGGTTTTTGTGCAAATGGAAGTTAGGGTTGCAGTGCTAATTGTAGTTTTCAACGGGATAAAGATATCCAGATGTGAGAGACAATGAAGTCCTTTCCTGCACCACTGAACAGATGGTGGAGTTCAAAGGAACTTTTCTTCTGTGAGGGAAGAAAACGAATACACCTGTGCTATCTTGGGTCTGCTCTCATGCCCCTTAGATTAAAGTGAATACAGGTCATATTTACTGAAGAACAAACGGAGTACTGTACTGAAGTGCGTTTGATGTAAATTGTTTAATGAGGGAAGAACAGAAATGCATTTATATGATATTTATGGATGCACTAAACCTTTCAAGAAGTGTATACAAAATTTCATATTTCCAAACCTATCATATACATTTTATCAATGGAACATTTGTGAGATGTTATACATGAGAACACTTTTGAGGTGTACCCTGCATTTCATGTTTTCACTATAATGTCTAATAAAATGAATGGCCAGATCACAGAATCTGGGAGTTGGATCTAAATGATTGAAGTCATGTAATTAATGTCTTACATGAAAACAAGACAAAAAGAGCATTACTGGGGCCAAACATGTCACAAGTTCAGCACTGTTGTGTTCATATTTGTTGACTGACTACTTGATAGCATTTCACTACTATGAATGATGAAGAGAAGATACTCAGCAGGAGCAGTAAGCGGAGAGTGAAAAATGATCTACCATGAACTTGGAAAGTAAGTCTTTACATATCAGGGAAATCACATGGCTTTTATTGCTACTAGTTACACAGCGTAAGTCTTAGTGTTCCCAACCCAGATGACGGTATTCATCATCACATACAAAATAAAGGATGGCATTGACTGGGGATTAGAAAGTGAGGGAAAGAGGGTGAAACTGGGCCAAGTCTACAGAAAAGCAGTTCAAATTTCTTATAAAGTAAGGACATCGTTCACATTCTGGAACAGTGTGCTTCTGGCAAAGTTTGATTTTCAGTCCACAAGAGTGATGGCTTCAGATTAATTTTTTAACATCAAACAGGTTTGGTTTTTTTTTTTCCAGGGACTCATTTTGATGAGTTCTGATGGGTAATCAGAAATACATGGATTAACTCTGCTTTCAAATAAACATGGGTTTAGCAATTAAAGAGAAGAAAGCTTGGCACAGAGAGTACAGAGTTCTGCCAAACTCTAAACATGGGACTAGTCAGTTGAGGGTACTGGATGAGAACACGTGATTGAGTGAGGCCCTCTCCTTCAAGATGATCTTAAGAAGCTTCAGGTCTTACTGCTTTGCTCAGCTTCATCCAGGGCTGGGAAAGAAGATGCTATGAGCTAGCTGTCTCACATACCCTTTGCTGCTGGTGGGACATCACATCCATGTCCCACACTGACTGGAGAATTGAAACTATCTCCTTGGGCTTGTCCCTGGGGCCTACAGAAACCACTCCACCTTTACTGTAGTTTTCCAGAGTAAATTGAGAGCACAAAGAATTCTATTTATGCTAATTTACTTTCTTATAGCTGAATACAACATCAGTGGCACACAAGCATGGCCTTCCTCTTGACTCTCTTCAGATCTTGGGATGAAAGATGAGAGAGGAAAGCACCAGGCTCTTCACAGTGAAGGAGCAATGTTTCAGCATCTCACAGATGTACACGCTTGCTTCAAGCTAGAGTCCTGACAGGGGCAATGGGCTGTGGCTTCTCCACAGAGCTCTTGCTCTCAGATCCACAAGGATAGGTAGGATTTGACATCAAGAACTATGTGAGAAAAGATAATATGTGAGACTGAGATCTCCCATCACTGACTGAGGGCAAAAACTACCCTTGGCAGTAGGAATAAATCATAGAATCAATGGCTATCTAGAGTCTGTTTAATGGCCCAATAATAATGTACTAAATTTCTGCATCTTGCTAACATAATGTTAATTTTCTGCTTTTCATCCTACTTATACATGAAACTCTGTCACCCTCATCTACTGGATGAGCATGCCCAGTTTCCTTGTATACAGGCTACAGTTATGAGCACAATGCTTTCCAAGGAGCAGGAACTCAAGCAGCGCATATGGAATTCTAGTTAATATTCAGTCTTTCATCTTGCTTGTCCTTGGTGAGGAGGCAGAGCCTCTAAGTGAACACTGGCCTCACTGTAGCATTCGGCCATCATGAGGCCAGACAAGAGTATGGCATATAGTGAACTGTAGCAAGTAGATTTCCACAGAGGCAGGACCAGGATGACAGTTATATGGTTGACAAGGAAGCCAGCTTGTGGAGGAGTGAGCCAGCTCTTGGACCAAAGTCAGACTGGGAAATGATTACCCTTAGTCTGTTCATGGGTTAGGTTCTCATTCTAGAGTTTTATTGGAACAGAGTGGACGCTGAAATCAGACCTTAGTTTGAGTCCTGCTTGGTGGCATTGGAATTGTGCTCAAGGCACTATAGTGGGCATTGGGCCCCAGAAACAGGTCACATCCCCAAGAATCCAAAGGTTGAAGACAGGAAAGCAAGCAAGGAAACAAGAAGTGAATTTTGTCAATACTGTACAAGGTAAAACACTTTAAAAATAGTGGGTAGCTTAAGTAATTGTTAGCTGGAAAGAGCCCCAGAGCCAAGTGGACATCATGGACAGATGCAAGGCGTGAAGTACTAGGACTGATGTTTGGTGGGGAAGTCCAGTGGAAAGTAGAGGGCATGGGTTGGATTGACTGAAAACAGCAGAAAAGTAAGCAGAGGCAAATCCACTGAGGTTCTGTCTCTCTAAGGGAGGAATGGGGAGGCAATGATGACATTTTCATTGGGTTTGGAATGGTCCAGTGTATGTTTTAAAACTCTACTCAGGCACAGAAAAACTGAGGGCCAAGATTACAGGATTAGAAATAGAGAGATTAGTTAGAAAAAAATCTGGTAATAACTCCCAGGAGGCATCAATGACTTAAAACAATAGCAGGAGAGAGGGGATTGAACAGGATAGTCAAGAAGAAAATGTACAAAAAGGGAATTGTCTGTGGGTGACTTTGCTTCAGTGGCCCACTTCTTACAGAACACCCCTGATCACCCCTCCTCCAGCCCTGTGGTCATCTTTGGTCATTTCACCATACTGTCTCAGTGTGATCTGTGAGGACATGTGTGTGCTTAGTTTCTTACCTTTGTGGACAAGGCTTGGCTTCATCTCTCGTCTTTGCATCCTTGCCATTGAGAATAGTTCCTAGTGTCATTTAGACACACAATAGACAGTCACTGAAAGACTGAAAGCTGACCATTGAGATTCTCAGTAGTAGAGATAAACTGAACTCTCAGGAAGGAAACAAAATGAGGTTGGGGTTTGACATAGCAAATGTCAAAGGTGTCAACAGACCCAAATGCTTATGGGAGTACATGAGCCTCCCTCCGTGAGCTGTAAGAATGGGAAAGGCAAGTGTGCCATCAGCAGGCAAGATGCACCAGGTATTTACTACATGCCAGATATGATTCTATGCACATCCCACATGCTGGTGGGTTTAATGCTCACAAAGCCCATGGAAGCAGATCTCACTATTCTCATTTTGCAGATGAGAAAAGCCAAGGCTCGGGTGATTTAGGAACATCATCTGTTCAAATCAGCATCCAAGTAAAACGCTGAGTATGACAATGTCATGCCTACAACTGCACACTATAGCAGTGGAGACTTCCTGATGCCAGCTTAGTTCCATGTTCAGCAAGGGAGACCCCGTCTCAAGGGAACAGGAAGATTGATAGAGCAGGTCACCTGACATCCTCCTCTGGCTTCTTCAGGTGCATTATGTTTGTGTACATCTGTGCACACACAAGTGCATGCACTGCACATGTATGGAGAGAGAGAGAGAGAGAGAGAGAGAGAGAGAGAGAGAGAGAGAAAGGTTATACAGCTTATATGACCAAGAAGTGCTGGAAATCGAATCATTCTTGTTCTTTTAGAAATGCCTCAGAGTTGAGTGGTAGAAAGTAAACAGGAAAAATGTTGCCAAGATCCAGGAAGAAGAAGGCCAACCATGTTAACAACAGGACAGTTTGTAAGATGGAAAAGTCAGCATTATCAAATGCCAGAAGAAACAGAATCAGCCCATTGCGGAGTTTAACTTCGCCTTTCCCAGAGCTCTTTTTGTGGTGTCTTCATCAGAAAATGGGTATCAGGGTGAGTAGAGCTGGAGGTGAGGCAGTCTACAAGACCAGGGCTTCTTAAACATTTTCCTCTTGCAACCTCCTTTTCCCTAGAATTTTTATGTGACCCCAGGTATATAGATATATAAAATAGGTATATAAATCAAATATTTAGTACTAATAAATTATACATGTATCTATTTTAAAACAATTCATTGGTGATATACATACAATTTTAGTGTTTGTCAAAAGCAAAAGCAAATCTGCATGCTGATGACATGGATGTGCTTGTTTTCTTAGGTGAAGAACTAACTCTTGGCCGAATATTCAATCGTGCAGGATGTGGAACATCTTGGGTGCTTTTCAGAGTCCATCAATATTTTTATATCTATCATCAGGGTCAGGACTGAGAATTTCACTTCTCACAAACACATAGGACAAAATGACAGAAGTATGCTTAGAGCCATTTCAGAAAGTGGGGAAAATTCTGTCACAATCTCAAATCAAAATCCCTTCACTGAGTTTTAAAAATAAAACATAAGTCAGCGACACATACATCAATTTCTAAAATAAACACTCTGACAGTCTGGGGACTGATTCAAGAAGGTTACACTTTTGAGGACACGCTGAGCTATGTAATGAGTCTGTTTAGTTGAATAAGAAAGAAAGAAAGAAAGAAAGAAAGAAAGAAAGAAAGAAAGAAAGAAAGAAAGAAAGAAAGAAAAAGGAAGGAAGGAAGGAAGGAAGGAAGGAAGGAAGGAAGGAAGAAGGTAGAGGACAGGGAAGGAGAGAGGGAGGAAGGGAGGGAGGGAGGGAGAAGAAAAGAAGGCAGGGAGAGAGAGACAGAAAAGGAGAGAGAAAGAGAGGGGGGTAGAGAACAGTAACAATAAAAACAAAACAGAGATTTTGCAGGAGGGCTGCCTGGTTCTGAGTTTTGCCTTGGCTGGTGTTGTTTTAAGTTCCCATCCCCTGTGAGTTTCACTTGATAATATGGGTTTTAGATCAGTCTTAGGTCTTTATTACTGCTCTCTATGCACAGAGATTTATGACCCTGTATCTAGAAGCCTCTGCTCAGATTCTTCCACCTGCAGCTAGTCTCGGATGACGGTGGAGTAGCCCGATGCTCCATGGGGCTCCATCCAGCTACCTGCTGTCCTGCATAGGAAAGTCCTCACTGCCTCTGACATCCTGGGAATAAAGGAACCCTGTCCTACCAACTATATAAATAAATTCTGCTGTGAGATTCCGCTCAACCCTTAAGAAATACACATGCTGCCTGGAAACATGGGAACTCATGGAAAAAATAGTACACCCAGAGACAGGTGAGGACATATCCGCTTTCCAAATAGTTCATCGTTTTAAATTCCACCTCAAAACAAGTGTTGGTAAACTAAGACATGGCAAAGCAAATACCCAGCTCGGGAGTGTCTGATTTAATTGAGTGGCAAAAGACACCAGGAGTGGCTTAACCACTGAGCAGGCACCTTGAATATTTTGGTCCTCAGCTTTTCAAAGACCAGTGAACTATGAGCCCTTGAAGGAAACGCTGAGGCCCTGATACCCTCTCCCTTTCTTCTCTTGCTGAGTTCCAGTTGATTTTGACCGAGGGCTCCCTCATCGCTTTGGCGTACAAACCCTTCACGTTTTAGAGCTCTCTTTTCCAACAGGTGGCTTCATATTCTCACAGGTCTCTTCGTTACTGAGGAAACAGGTCAGATTTCACATTTCAAGCCAGAAGAGGCAATTGTTACAGATATTATTGCGGGGGAGTGGGAACGGGAAATAAGAGGCAAAATTAAAACAGGTCTGCTCGATTCACATTCTTCTCTTAGGTTCCTCCTGATCTGCTGGAATACGCTTGATGCTTTTCGATGGAGAAAGCTCGCATATGCCTTTGGTCACAATGAACATATTTTTCTCTTTCATATTATGAAGAACATTAAAAAATAATAGTCTGGTGATGCACTGGGGAGTTTATGCTTTTCCTAGTGTGTGGTTCTTGGCCCATGGTATATGATGGTTGGAAAAAAGTCAACACAGGCTGCTCTGTATAATATTATGTCTCTGGCAGAAAATGGTTTGGAGGTTTTTATGGAGTACAGATTCTCAAGGTAAAACCTTCAGCAAGTCACAGCTCTGAGAGAATAATCAAGCCATGCTTTCAAACCTTGCATAAATAAACTTAAAAACCTCTACAAAAAAAGCGAACTGCCAAGACTTTGTATTTGATTTGAATTACTGCATTTTAATACACTCAAATCCAATATTCCCATCCTCTCTTTTGTAAACTCACACAAACATGCTGACTTGTTGGTAATGTGTGTGTTTTATTTTATGTGATAGTGTCTGATAGGATACATGTCTGATTAATACATGTCTTGTGAAGCTGTTTGCTCTTTTCTTTCTCCCATTATTATTTCTAGGCATAGACTTTATAGTGTTTTCTTCAAAATACTTTGAATACTTGTTTTCACTCAACATATGTGGACTCATATTTGTTTATTTATTGTATTATAGTAAATCACACCAATTCAATGAACTGAAAGATTTCAGTATGGAACTTCTGGACGTGCACACATTGGTTTTGGTTTTTGTTCACCCTCTCTGATATTCTTTATACACCTCATTCTTTCCAAGAAGTCAATCCTTTTTATCCAAATCATGTTTATTTGTTTGTTTCTAATATAATATAAATAAGGACTATTTACCTTTCAACATCTCTATAATTTTGTGAATGATGATAACTACTATTCATTTTTATGCAAATAACACTACTGCATTCTTCTCTATGGCTGAGTAATTGTCTATCTTATGTATATACATCATCTATTTTTTATTCATGCATCTCTTGATGGGCATGTAGACTGATCCTGCACCTTGGCTATGAGGAACAAACATGGCTATGTAGTTATTGTTCTGGTTTGCTGACTTCCTTTCCTTTGCAGGCATGTCTATAGCTATAGATTTATCTATACATGTATGCATGTATGTATTATGTACATATGTATCAATCTGTCTATTTATTATCTTCTTCATTGAGTGATGTTGTCGGATCATATAGTAGTATTATTCTCTAAAATATCTTTGATTATATGATTGGCTAGGCTATACCAGATATAAACAGTAATAAACATCATTCTCCCTGTGTCTACAGAAGAGAAATTAGAAGGTTGGGCAGCAGAGTGTCAAGTCTCCTAAGACATTTGCTGCATCTCTGTTGTATCCCTAGATGCTGCCACCAGCAGTGCTTATGAGGGCAAGCATGCTCCACATGCTTGCTGGTATCATCATCAATTATTAAAATGCTTTGATTTGATGAATTTTAACTTTATCTTATATTTAGTGGAATTTAATTACCTCTGACTATACTTGTCATTAAGTATCTTATCATAGAGTCAATGGATATGTGCAATGAGTCTTCTATGAATAAATTTAGATAATCAAAAGTAACTGGTACATCATCCAGTAATTTCCCAGTTTTTAAATGGATAAGGACCTGTAAACTGCTCAGTTACTCACAGTGGCAACTGTACCCATTAGATCCCAATAGTCTCTGTGAATCATCCAGAGTTTATTTGTTTTCTCTGCTCTAGAAGAAGCAATAAGAAACAGAAAACTTTGCACTTCTTTCTTATTTTTAGAAGTGAAGGTATCTTTAGTTAGAAAAAAAAATGGTAAATGAGAAAAAAGCTTAGGTAGGAAAAATAAAGCCTAATACTTACTTGGCTCATGATACAGTCAAAGAAACAGACACAAACATGTGAACACATTTTTGAGAGGTCTTTTGTATTTTTAAATATTTGAATTGCTGTATATTCATTGTACACAAAGGTGGGCTTGATGTTTTCATTAAGGTGCACCCGTACTTTGAGCACATACAAGTTCGCATTTGACATGAACCCCTGTCTACAGCCACAACGATATTTCCCCCTCTTTCAGGCATCCTTCTTCATTCCTTGTACTTTCAGGTCTGTCTTTCAACCTAGCCCATTTTGCTTGAATATGAGAAACAACACAAAAATCTGTACTATGAGGTCAGTGAGCTATCCAAACTGGCACTTCCTTATAGAAATACAATGTGAGGCATATACATTACCTAAAATTTCCTAATAGATGCATTTTAAAATGTGAAAAAAAGAAGAGAAGAGGTAACAGAAATATGTTTATTTTACTAAAACCATAATCATCTCAACATAGAATTAATATAAAAGATGAGATATGGTATCTTGATTAATTTTGGATGTAAATCTTCAAAAATCACTGTGAACTTGAGAGATGGCTCAGTGGGGAAGATGGCTGGCCACCAAGACTGACCACTGAGTTCAACTGTCAGAATCCACATTGTAGAAGGCAATTCCTGTATGAAGTCCTCTGACCTCTGACCTCTGCAGAACACAAAGCTGTGGTATGTACAAACACATAAGTGCAACAAATAAATAAATAATAAAAGAAATCAGCATGCAACCTATCTTTCAGGTCATTTCAAGTTGTACTATCCACATTTCAGGTGCTTAATAACCAAATGACTTCTGCTCACCTTCTTGGAAAGATTGAATGTAGATCATTTATAGCTTCTTCCCTCCCTCCTCCCTCCCTTCCTCCTTCCCTCCTTTCCTCTCTCTCACTCTTTATGTATGTATGTATGTATGTATGTATGTATGTATGTATGTATGTATGTATTTCGTTTTTGAGACAGGGTTTCTCTGTGTAACTTTGTAGCTTGTCCTGCAACTCACTCTGTAGCCCAGGCTGGCCTCAAACTCACAGAGATCCACCTGTCTCTGCCTCCCGAGTGCTGGGATTAAAGGCGTGCTCCAGCTCATTTGCAGCTTATTTCAATGTCGCTCATGTTAAATTTCCATTCTTTACCTCAGCTATTTCCCTACCCCTTACTGTATTGCTATGCCATCAATAATTCTGGTATCTTTTCAAATTAGAACAGAACTGAGGTGATGAACTGAACAGGATTGTCCTGAGATGGCTGTGGAACAGTGTGCCTTACTTTTCACCAGTAGAATCACCCCTAGGACCAATGCCTATCTATCACTAACTACAGCAGTTCAAATTAGGGTAATCATCCTAATTTTTGTTTCCTTTAGCACAACCTAATTCCAAACTGCACAAGTTTTGTCAGTAAAGCTAGAGAGGATGATTACTTCTGTCTAACTCAAGTCTGGGTGGTTAGGTTATTGGCTGAATGAGACATAGTTCAACAGTGATACACACAGATCTAGAATTTAGCAGTCTGGACTCCTTGACCAGTATTTCTTGTGTTTGTCAGTCAACATGAAGAGTAAAGATCTGTGATAAGACCTAGACCAAGTGACTAAAGTTTCCTTAACTCTCTAGTGTCTATCAAGGTCCTACAGCTTGATTCTCTCTCAGCTCAAGAGTGCACACGCCAGCCACCTAGGTTTAGCAGGAGGGTGTGGTTAACACATCATTAGACATAACAGCTATGTCAAAAGCAATATTTATTCAGTATAGCTGAGTTATGTGTACAGCCAATGACTAACCAAAAACCCACACTGTCCATTTCCTTGGGATAAAGACTTTTTTTCCCTGTGATCTCCCAGATTCTCTTACTGCTGTTTAGTTGAGTGTGAAGAATGTGTGGACACAAAATGTGGGATTCCCTTTGGTGAGATTTGACCACTCTTGAACTCCTATGCCCCAGTTCTTAGCTGAGAGCACCCAGCTACTTATATTCCCATCTCTGCTGTTGTTAAAAGCTGCTGTTCTCTGTTGGAAACACAACAGACTTCTCATTTGTTCCACTTTTTAATGATGTGTGTAAAATACCACCATGGCTAGCAATAGATTCCCTGGAGCTAAAACAAAACAAAACAAAACAAAACAAAACAAAACAAAACAAAAACAAACAAACAAAAACCCGATTCAGCAGTTTCCTGGTAACTACTCGGAAAGTGACTTTCGTTTTAATTTCTTTATGTTAAATAATAAAATAATAAATAACCATGTTTATGACCTGTGCTTACCTAAGAGTAGACATGGACACAGAGTCTTGAAAATAGACATGTTATGGCAAATCTACTCTTGACATTGTGACTCACCAAGTGGGCGGGAAGAACATGCTTAATTCAGGCCTAAGCTGTAATCCCTCCCACCCCTAAATGTCAACTATAACAATGCAGTTTGAAAGGAACAAGCAAGATGTCTTTGTGAAAGGCCCTTAGGGAATTACTGGGGAGGTTTCTTGCAGCATTTTTCCTGCCTGTAGTGTGTGCCAGTGAGGCAAATGGAAAAAGAGACCTGGCGGGTTAAGTAATGCAAGTCATTCTTACCACCCTTGAAGTCTGGCATCTTCCAAAGATCACTACGAAGATTTCTCTCAAGGAAGATTAAATACTATTGACTCTTTGGCCACTTGAGGAAATGGCATCAAGTTGCTTTGCAGGCTGGAATTTCTTCTGGATTGTTGTACTTGGAACTTTAGAATTGTGATGTCCAATCACAATTCTATATGTGAGAGAGTGGCAGAGATGAAGGGAAACCCAAATTCGTTAACAATGGTTGCTCAAAACCAAAGGGCTGTGGTCTACTGCTCTTTGTTTCATTCATTCATTCATTCATTCATTCATTCAAGAGAAAGAGAGAGAGAGAGAGAGAGAGAGAGAGAGAGAGAGAGAGAAAGAGAGATTTTGTGATGAAAACTTCAAGAGAAAAGATACTAGAATATTCACATTGTAAACCTGTCTAAACATTTAATAGATTTAACCTGTTGCACAGGCTTCATTGAATAATACAAGATAACCACATAAATATTATACAATCAGTATTGGTCTTATGCCTGTCCACCACCCAACATCTGTCAGTCTTTGGAATCAATGATGAGAAACCAGGTTTGTTCCATGTCCATCAACCCTAGCTGTGGTTAGGGTTGAGAACACAGCATGACAGTGTTTCCCAGATCACCTCCCCTAAAAAGACTTGGTGACTCAGTCTTCTTAAACTTCTCCTAGCTAAGGAGCTCCAGCAGAGTCAACAATCCTCCATTAGCCCATGGAGTGCTGGTCTCCTGATAACTCCTAAAGCATGACTTGCTTTTTGTTATGTTTCTCTTTTCCACATGTCTACTATGGTCCTAGTCAACCCTTCTCACACTTGGTTTTACTCTGATTCAGTGTGTCTTTGGGGACTGCTGACCAACTGCAATGGGGGCTGGGCAGGGACTGCTCTGACTGTTGTGGCCTCTCCTGTTTTCCGTGTTGTCTTAGGTTTTCTAACTCCCAGCTCAACATGATGCTGAAGTCAGGAACAATTCTCTACCCAAAGTCACTGAGTGATTTCAGTGAGAGTGCCAATGTGCCATAGCACATCTCTCATAGGTTTTATTACATATGCTTCTGGAACATATCTGAGGTAGGAGTTCTAGACGGTAACACACATCTTTCTTTGCTCATAAAAGCCTCTGCTCTCACACTATTACCATGTAACATGTGTGTGTGTGTGTGTGTGTGTGTGTGTGTGTGTGTATGATTACATGGTGCTCAGATCTCAGGTCCCCAAGTTAAATATGTTTCCTTCTATAACAATGAACGAATAAATTTAACTTAAAGATGTTTCTGGTCTTTACCATCATTCAAGACATGAAGTTTTTGGCATCCAATTAATTTCTCTGTATTTACAGTTATTAATAAAATTTGTAGTCAATATAATAACATTTGCAGTATGATGTTTAATAGAAAAGTGCAGCTACTGTAGGCTGTGATAAGAACCATTGTAGTGGGTAGCCATGCCAGCCTTGATCTGGAAATTCCAATCCCCATTGAGGCTTTGGTAACTGTCAGCCTACAAGGCGGGGCCAAGAGAGAGGACCCTGAAGACCCTAGATCCAGATGGGCCGGCTCTCTTGGTTCCTGGACCCTGGACCCTGGAGGTAGACTGAGCAGAGTTCTCCAGAGAACACCACCAGATTGTTCCACACCTTCCCAAGACCCTGTTACCTATCCCTCCACTTGTAAGTTACCCCACAAAATAAACTCCCTTTTAATTATGTGGAGTGGCCTTAGTAATTTCACCAATTAAACCATAGCATTCTTTTATGTCATGTTGTAAATCTTTCCACCAGTGCTAATTTTGAGTCATGAATTAACAGTGATCAAGGTGGAGTGGGGAGGAAATGGTCAATAGAATACAATAACATAGCATTTCCACCAAACAGGTAGAATTATTGTACATAACTTCAAGTAATAGTAAGATATCGGGAAGTGATAACAATCTCAGTATCTGTTATATTTCCTTTGTATGTAGCTTATATAACTGTAGACTTCTACAATGTAAATTTTTAATAAAGGGTTATGTTAAATAAGTGCTCACAAAATTTTTGGAATTTAAAAAGCAAGTTTTGAAGGCATATAACCTATATGTGTATAATGAAGCATGGTTAATACTTATTTTCAGAACAATAAAAAAACTATAATAGGTTGTTGTGAATGCATATATAAAATATACATGCTTAGGATAATGCCTAGTACCTTGGTGATCAATATGTTTTGGATAAATGCAAGAGGATAGTCTGGCACAAAGGAAGGGCAGGAATACTTGGTAAAATGTTTACGTATTTGGTATCCTAAGCAAACCAAGTGTTCACTCTAATAGTGCTGAGACTGTGTGGATGGATTGTATCCAGCTCAGGGTAGACTGTATCCTACAGTTAGAAAGGGAAAGGAAAGAGAGGGCCCAAATGACATCATTTCTCTTGTGCTCCTCAAATGCTCCTCATTAAGTTGACTGCACAGACTATAAAGATGGGTTTTAAAAGCCTGGAAAAGTTGAAGGCAGACAATCTCTTGTTCAGAGGACGAAATGGGGTAAGCCATAACACATGTGCCAAATAATATAGCCTTTGTTTTACGTAATAATTTATTTCCTTCCCTACTTTTCTGTTCTTCAGGACAGACAGAACTGGAGGTCAGTATTCAGTATCCCTGACGGCTGGAGAGTAACCAGGGCTGGAGTGCTGATTCTTCTGTCAGGGAAAGGCTGAGTCCTCTGCACAGTGGCAGCCTCCTAGGTTATATTATGGCGGCTGCTTTGACCAGACAGGTCTTATGCTTTATGAGGCTGATAGTGTCCTGTATTTAAACCATTCTGTTTGCATCTGGGGAAGCTCTGGCCAGTAAAGGCAAAAAGGTCACCTTTTGTCATAATGGTTCTCAGAGCCCAAATGGGATCTTTCCTGAGGGGCTGGCTGGGAAACATTCAGCTTTTTGTTGTGACAGAAATCTTGCCTAATTGAGAATCTGGGAGATAAAAAGCTCTTTCAACGAGATACTTAAACTCATCGACAGATATTTGCCTACTAATGATCAGGACTAGTGGCTAAATATAGTGTGCTGCTGTCAGTAGAAAGGGTCTTTAAGACTCACGGGATCATTTCTCTAGAGTCTCAGTGATATTTTCAAACTAAGTAGAGAATTGACAACCTCCGATGAATTTCATGAAATATAGATCTGGAAAAGATAGTTTTCAAATTTTGTTCCATATAACTCCAGAATTACCTGAACTTTTAAGATTGTAATGACACTAATGATAACTATCTTGAAGGTAGTGAGTTTACTGTCTGTATTAGCTACTTTTCTATTACTGATATAAAACAGTATACAGGCACAATATAGAAGGAAGGATTTATGTGTGTGTTGGGGGACAGGCTTGCAGTTTCAGAGATGTAAGGGTCTATACCCATCACAGCAGGGAGGTACAGCAGTAGGCAGGCATAGATTTTGGAGCAGCAAGCTGGGAATTCGTGTCTTAAATCACAAGTAAGAAGCATAGAAAGCAAGCTTGAAATGGTGCAAGTCATTATAAGTTCTCAAAGTCTCCCTTTGGGAAGCACTTCCTCTACCAAAGCCGTACCTCCCAAGCCTTCCCAAACAGAGCTACCAACTGAGGACCAAGTATTCAAATTCCAGGACTATGGGGACATCTTATTCCAACCAGCACACTGTCCTCATACTTTTTTATTTCTGTTTCTCCAAAATATAGCCAATTATATTATGAGGTAGCATGTGTGTGTCTAAAAATGGCAATGCTGTGCAAACACCTGGGAGTCATAAAAGAAAAAAAAAAGGTTATAAAATTGGACTTAATCAAAACAACAATGGAAGTTTCACCTATAAGATCTTGTTAAGAATGTGGCAAGGACAGTCACAGATTGACAAATAATCTTCCTGATCGCATATTCATTAGGGAGTATAATCAAGGATCTGTAAAGAAGTCTGAAAAGGGTGAAAAGGAAAATATTGGCATCCAATCAGAAGACAGGGAAGAATGTGAGGAGACATTTTGGAGACAAAGACACCCACAGGGAAAACAAACAGTAAAAAGTTTAGCAATGGCAGCCACAGGAAAGATGTGAATGAAACGAATATTGACCTATCAATGCACACTTATTAGAGTGCCTGATATAAGTGGGGCTTGGACGTCATTGACAGTATAGTGCTTACCTAACATGTTCAGAAACCTGGGATGGCTCCAGCATCATGCATGTGCATACATATGTGTGCATTCATACACTAACACATAGTGACCACATAGATGCTCATAAGTATGTGGGCAAACTTGGTCACTCAAATCTTTTTGTGGGGAATTTAAACTAGTACATCCATTCCAGAAAACAGTGATATATATATATATTCCGACAATGCACTCATGCACACTTATCACAGATAAATCAATACTTATCATTTACACAGAACCCTTAAGTGGATTTTTATGGCAGTTTATTCATATACTAATAAATTGGAGATAATTTAGATGTCATTTAACTCTGACTGGTTCAAAGCTATAGTGTTACTCCTGGGTATTTACCCAAAGTTCTCCATGTTGACATATTCCAGAGATGCTTGCAAGTCCATGTTCATTGCTTCTCCATCTAGAAGAGCAAAGGGTGCCAGTGGGAACAGATTAGGTGAGAGGATACAGCATATGGAAGAATATGCTATAAATTCATTATATACCTGCACAAAATGGCCTTATGTAACTTCAGAGTAAGTTTTAAATATAAAAATAGATTGATGGACTCTGTGTTAAAAAAAAAATAAAAAACACCTGTGGTATTTTTGTAATACTACTTGACCATAAAAGCGAATACATTCTTGACATATTCAACAACTCCAGTGAACCTCTGGGAAATCATTCTGGGAAGCATCATTTTTCCCAAAGCTTGCATCATATAGATTTCATTTGTAGCTCATTCTAGAAATGCTAGGGTTGCAGAGATGGAGAAAAGATTAGTAGTTGACAAGGGCTGAAGGTAGGAAAGGGGATCAGGAGGTGAGATTGTCAATAAAAGAATAGGAGCAGGGGCTCCTGTGGTGATAGAGTTGTTCTGTGTTGATCATTTCCATACCAGTATTCTGATTTCAGCATTACCTAATACGCTTGTATCATCAAAAGAACTAATTGGGGAAAACATAAATTAGGTCTCCATGTACAATATAACACACACACACACACACACACACACACACACACACACACTTCCCACAGTTTTGTATATTCTAAACTAACGCTTCAACACTAAGCTATATCCGCAGCCCTGAGAGTATAATTAAAGGAATAAAAGACCTTAGACATTGTGAGAAAATTGAGAAGTACAGCTTTCAAAACTGTGTCAATTATATCAAGGAAGTACAAAGAAGAACCTTCTGAAACTGGTAGCAGTTTTATACAGGGTGCCTGGTTGAGACGTGAATAACCACCTTACTAGCTAGGGTACCTAACCTGAAAAGGGCCTGCAGTTTGCTTGTAGATGTGAGCATTTTCAGAGTGGCAGCTTCGGGAGTCATTGTTTAGTGGGGGGCTGTCTGAAGTGGTTTTAAAATTCTCTATATTCGATATGAGTTTTGTGGCTATTATAACTAAGAGAGAAACTTGTAGTAGCTGGGAGGAGTTTGAGGACCGAGATGTGCCCTGGGTTTCTTCTTCTTCTCGCCCATCTCACGGTTGGAATATATATGGACATAAAATGCATGCATTCTCAAATTATTTCCAAGTACATTCATAGCCTTAAAACAAATTTTTCGTCTCCTAAAACAGGCATTAAAGCAGAATTGATTGCATATTCCCTTTACAAAATGGCATAATACTAAGACAGTTATTAGAGACAGAAAATTTCACTTCAACTTAGAGGTAACAGGCCACTGAATGTTTGAGAGATTTTCATCCATAGTGACCCTGCACAACTTGCTACATATTCCTGAAAACAATGGCAAAAATTCAGCAATATTCTTTTTTCCCCAGAAGAAAAATATGATAAATTTCCTAGATTTTACTGAAAGAGGCTATTATAATGATAGAAGATGTAGATTTAAAGGAAATAGAAACTTAGACTTTATTGCAATTTTAGGAAAGAGGTTACAAAAATGTCCTTATTTATTTGTTTATATTTTGTTGGTTAGCTTACTACCTACACTTAATTGACATGTATTTTTTGTGTGTGTGAGAGTGTATTACTATGTATAAGTGCAGACGTATGTGTGCCATGGAGGTCAGAGGACGGACGACCTCGTGCTTTGCTCCTCACCTTCCAGCCCTTGGCAGACATGGTCGCTTATCATCAACGGCCTCATATACGTAGTTGGCTTATGAACTTCCATAGAGACTCCTGTCTAGTCTGTACTTTCACACAGGGAGACGGGGATCATCGATGAATACCCTACCGCATCTGGCTTTTACATGAGTTCTGGAGAGATGAACTTGGGTAATCAGATTTGCATGGCAAGTGCCTTAACCACTAAGCCATCTATATCCCTGGCCCGACTTACCTGCCTTTTAATCTAACAAACAAGGAAGGGATAAGAATTTTGTTGTGGGAACTATTAATCGCACGTACAGTGCCTTCTCTATGAAGTGACAGTGAACTGTGTGTAGTTCATTATTGAAAGCACATCATTCCTATTCTGGGTAAATGGAAACATAGACTATTGAGGCATCATGGATGGAATAGTAAATTTGTTCTATGGTTGGCTGGTTCATTTAGATAGAAATATTGTGGTAAACAATTAAGGCCCTATGTTTGATTCCCCTGGCCAATTTCCTGTTCATGTAGATGGCTTGTCTAACCAGACCTCATCTTACAAAGCACACTTGTCACCAAAGACACTTACAAAATTCTGCTGTATTTCAAGTCTGTTAACACGAGAAAGCGGTGCTGATTACAGATCAGCAAGACAAAGGAATTAAATGTAGAAACCCAGCAGTCAGGCTGCTCAGCAGACCTTTCTCCAACCAGATGAACTAGAACAACATCCTGAGCTTAGATGGTGAACATGATACACAAATTACAGGGCCAAGAAGCACCAGAGGGTTTTCTTGTTCCCAATTTACAACTCTTAGCGGTCATAGAATTGGGGGATGCGGTTTTGGTGAAAAGCATGAGCCCGATTCCTCAGGCCTTGGAGAAGGTGCATTGTTTTCTACAGAGGAGACGGTGCCCGCATCAGTAGGAAACAGAAGGTGAACATGGGCAGACCAAATGCCAGGAGAAGGACACCTGGGTTACAACTTACATTCTTCTGAGAATCCAAGTCCAAATAAAAAAAATTGGAAAAATGTTATTCTGTTTTCAGTATGAGAAAGAAATGACCACAACCTTAAACCACAGATTGTAGAGCAAACCTTCCAAAAACTGAAAAATCTGTACCAATGAAGGCAAAAGGAAGTCAAACACCCACGCTAACCTTAGCAGATAACACTCAGGATAAAAACGTCCTTAAAAGTCAGTATTACCTCCCTGGAGTTGTGAGTAGCAGTCTGGTCATCTTTGTTTTAGTTTGTTTATCTAGTATCCTCCTATGAATGAGTACATACCATGTTTGTCCTTCTGAGTCTGGGTTACCTCACTCAGGATGATTTTTTCTAGATCCATCCATTTGCCTGCAAACCTCATGATGTCATTGTTTTTCTCTGCTGAGTAGTAAGTACTCCATTGTATATATGTACCACATTTTCTTTATTCATTCTTCAGTTGAAGGGCATCTATGTTGTTTCCAGGTTCTGGGCTCTCTGGATAAGTGAGACAATTGAATAGCTTGAACTGTTTGGGAGGCATCCAGGCAGTGGGTCCTGGACCTGTCCTTAGTGCATGAGCTGGCTGTTTGGAACCTTGGGCTTGCACAGGGACACTTTGCTCAGCCTGGAAGGAGGGGACTGGACCTGCCTGGACTGAATCCACCAGGTTTAGCTGAATTCCCAGGGGAGTCTTTGCCCTGGAGGAGATGGGAATGGAGGGGAAGGGATGGGGGGAAGGTGTAGGCGGGGGTGGGAGGGGGGAGGACAGGGGAACCCATGGCTGATATGTAAAATTAAATTAAATAAAAAAAAAATGTAAAAGCTTAACCACCAAAAAAAAAGTCAGTATTACAGTCTTAAAAATTCCACCAAATTTCACTAAAGAGACAAGACCTTCAGATTGTGTTCAAACCAGGAAATAAGACTTGTAAACAGCTTAGAAGGACCAGGGTCATTACTTCCAATCTGTCCTCCTAACCTAGGTAATGACAGAAATAACTGGGCCTATGATAGCGTTTACAATGAGATAACTGAATGAATGCTATGTTTAAACAGAAGCACATATTAAATGGGGGGAGGGGCAGGCAGTGAGTGATTCAAGATAACCAAGCTGTAGAGCTATCTGTTCTGTTTAAGAGGTATTAATGGCCTACTTCCTACCAGAATTAGTGTTCCTGTTCACTTACAGCATTGAAGAGGAAAAGGCCTCCGTTTTCATGCAGTTTATTTTTGGAGTACAGATGCACTTATATCCATATAGGAGGACTCTTCCTTACATTATAAGTGAGCATCAGAAAAACATGGGTTATATATGTGAAAAATGAATAAAATAAAGCAGAAAATGAACTTCAGAGAAGCAAGATTATAATTTTGACTTTCATCAACACAAATACAGATTTAATATAAAGAATATATGAGTTCTGGAGGAAAATATGCAGATTGAACCAAAACCTTTCCTGTTGCTTAGGTAATCTGAGGATTGTCAGCACAAGAAACAGAAAAAGAGTTTTTATGAATTGTGCATGTATGTGCAGAAATGCATGCATGTGTGTGATCATGCATGCCGCAGTGTGTATGTAAGTGAAAGGGTGCCTTGTGGGAGTCAATTCTGGCTCAAATTGATGAGTGTTAACATCTACATGCACCATAAATCTTAAGCCTGTGCATATTGGAATGAGTACTAAGACTAACAGAAGACAGGAAAGCATGGGCTTTCTGAAAAGACAGATGACTTACTTGTTTTATAATGGAGAAAGGATTCATTCCCGAGAATTTGTAATTTCAGGCTCACCTTCACATGAACTCAGACCTGTGAACTTTGAGTACCTGAGCAGTTCAAGAACCCATGACAAAAATACTAAATTGAATTAAAGTAGTCTTAAATTGCTAATTCTCCACAGTCCATTGAAAAAACAAATGCAAAATTTCTCGGGAGAAATATCTCCTCAGCTAAAGATCATCATAATAGCCACAGATTCAGACCCAAATAGGAGCTGATAATCAAAATCAGGGACTAGCAGGTAAGCATGTCTGCAACAGTAGTGAAAACAACAAGCTGCAGAATTAACTCACCAAGACAGCCACAATTCCAGACATGTAATAACCATAAAGTGATTACCTTGAAATGTGTAAAATAAAAATAGGATGAACCTTGGAGGAACTTGGAGAGGGGTGGAGGGTGAATATTATCAAAATCCATTGTGTACATGCATTAACATTTCAGGGAATTGATAAAAATTGGAAAAGAATGATACTAAGACTTCAAGAAGGGAAGGGACAGGTAAAAAATATAGAACTCATAGAAATGAAAAAAGTTTGATAGATAGGTGAAATTGCAAGCTAATGTAATGACAAAGAACTATAGATACCCATAGACAATTTTGAGAAAACTACACATACTATGTATCTAAAGAAGAAAAGTGAGAGAAAATATGAGTTTAAAATGGGGTAGAATGAGGAAATATAAATATGTCAAATTAGAGTTTCCAAAGGAGGAAGAGAAAACAACAGTCTGGATTAGAGGTAAGTGGTTAACATGTATAGTCACTACACGTAATTCCAAGAGGAAAAGTACGAGTTCCAACAAGAATGGATTCTTGATAATGTTTTTATTTATTCTTTGACACCTTCTTACATTTACACAATGAATTTTGATCATATCCACTCATGACTACTGTCCTCCAGCTTCTCTTTGTGACCCCGACTCCATCTCCCTGATTTCTGAGTTGTTATTGATACCTACCCGAATGTAATTAGTGCCGTCCATGTGCCCATGGGTGTACTGCTATCAATGGAAGCTCCTGGGCAGCCTATCAGCAGCCAAGCCCCCAGAGGAGATTGACTTTTCCCTCCTTCCACAACCAGCTGGAAGAATTTCTGAAGACACAGCTTAAAAAAAAGGAATGATCCTAAATGAGAGCATGAGATAAAAAAAGAAATCTCTTAATAGTTTTTAATTTATTCTTTGACAATTTCATACACACACACACACACACACACACACACACACACATGCAGTGTGCGTGCGCATGTGTGTGTGTGTGTGTGTGTGTGTGTGTGTGTGTGTGTGTAAATCACCCTCCCATTTGTTTGTTTCTCTGACTCTCATCCTACTTCCTGGAAACCCTTCTTCCTAACAGGCCCCTTTCCCATTGTTAGTCTCTTTGTTTTGTTTCTCACCCACTGAACTTTAAGTAAAGTTGCTTGCACGAGCGCAGCTGTGGGTGTATTTACTGGATGATGGACAACTTACCAGTGGGTAAACCACTGAAGATCCTCTGCCGTGGCATGGCTGAGATTTTGGAGGCTCCTCTACCATCTCTGCTGCAACCTGGCTTGATCTTGTCCACATAGGATCTTGAACATGTAAGTACAGCTGCTATGATGAGTGCAACAGCCACTTGACATCCAGAAGTCATTTCACTGATCTTCTCCTTGTCCTTCACCTCTTACATTCTTCCTGTCTCCTTCTTCCTTAGTATTCCCTGATAATGGGGTAGCGTAATCCAGATGATTGGCTTTCCATAGTTGAGCACGTGCAGTTACTTATACTTGGCACTTGGACCTGTTATGAATCTGTAACTAAAACTGGCTGCAAGAAGAGGTTTCTCTGAGAAGTTGAGAGCAGCAACCAGTCTATGGGCTTCAACATAAATACTTAAAAGGCAGTTTGACATCATGACCATTGAACATACAATGGTAGGTATCCCCCTTGGGCATATGATATTCCCAGTCATGAATTTTTAATCAGGTTTTATAGTACCACACATGAAATAGCTCCCAAGAATCAAGCCTCATATCCAATTACAGAGTAATCAGTTAGTTGCCCCCAAAAACCATCACGTCACTATGGAACCAATGAGTACATCTTGCTAGGGTGGTCAATATTATAGGGCGGGGAGAGATCATTAGTGTCTTTTCTCCCCCAGGAGCCTACATAGCACTTTCTGGTACTGTGTAAAGTGGCCAGCAGAGTTTCCTGGTCAGTTGAGGCTGATTTCTTTATGTCTGACATTCACATGAGTGGTGTTTTCACCAATAGGGTCTTACTATCTCTCTACCTATCACTTATTGTCATGACAACCGAGAATAAGAGTGATAGCCTGTGTTGCCTTGGGTGCCACTGGGGCCTCCCTGATCAATAACTCATGGGAAGGCATCCCATGTCTAGCACAGACATTTTCATCACAATCCATTTCCTTGGTGAGTATCATTGTCCAGCTATATAGGGCACTGCTGTGGAATATTAATTAAGGATGTGTAACATTCTTTGATCCTGTGAAATTTTTGTTTTGATGATGCAAAGATGTATTGCATTCTTTCACATTGTATTTGTATAACTCTGTGAAACTGTGTTGCCTTGACTGCCTAAAAGACCCAATGGGTATGTATAATAAAGAGCTGAATGGCCAATAGCAAGGCAGGAGAAAGGATAGGTGAGGCTATCAGGCATAAAAAAATAAACAGAAGGAGAAGAATGTAAGATGGGTAAGATGGAGGAGCAAGAAAAAGAGGAGAGAGGACTCCAGGGGTCAGCCACCCAACAGCAAGCCATGGAGTAAGAAGTAAAGAAAGGTCTATAGAAAGGAAAAAACCCAGAGGCAAAAGATAGGATAATTTAAGTTAAGAAAAGCTGGCTAGAAACAAGCCAAACTAAGGTTGGGCATTCATAAGTAAGAATAAGTCTCCACGTATATACTTGGGAGCTGGGTGGGACCCCTAAAAAGCAAAGAGTGAGAGTTAAAAAAAAAAAGCTACAGGGCACTTCTATTTAAACTTATTTTATTAATATATTATGTTTTTAATTAGCTTATAAGCTATAAATCAAAATAATAAATTTCAAAATACGTACCTGGAGGCTTTGATTTAAAATTCAGAGCACTCAAAACTAATGAAAACATTTGAATATTCAGAGAAAGAAGACCTATAAAGGACAGAAGGCTATATTGATGACTGACTCTTCAGCCGCAGTGGAAGCATGGACAGCGTGAACTAAAATCTTTAAACTGTTGAGAGAAATTTATTGTCAGCTTCAAAAATTTCCCCTAAGAACAAATAGGACATTTCTAGACCAGTCAAACTGAAAATAGGCTAATATTAAACAATAACTACTAGAAGGTCTCATATATTTAGACAAAAACAAAAAAGAAATTGAGTCCCAGAGGGACTGAGATTCACCAAACAAGCATGCAAAAGAAATTCTGGGGCATGTCGGTAATTTTAAAATATGACACACTGAAACAATAAAAAATATAATAAAAACCACAAATAAAAAACTTGAAACGAACAACCAAGAGTGTTAGCGACCGTAGAAACACAAGAAATCATAGGATGTAAGTGGAAATGTGATGCAAACAGGTAAGATCTTTGTATAGTATGTGAAGAATGTGAAAGTAAATTGTCTTTGACCCGTTAATAATCACCCCAACAGCTTTAGGACATATCAAATATTGCATATAGAAATAAGAACAATAGTATTCCAAATATCACATAAAAGTGGGGAGGTCATTGCAAAACAGGGCCAATTGAGACTGTAAAAATTAAATAATAGAAATAACAAGTAGATTAGTAATCAGAATGTTTAAAGAGATCAACTGCCTTGGTTACAAGTATATGTCAATATGCCATATTGATAGCAACAATGATAAAAGTCTATGCTGCTTCACAGATACACAGAAATTCCCAAATAGTACATGCATTAAGATACGTATTAAGATTTGGAGCACTTCAGAATATGAATAATGATAGTGTGTATTGCTTGGAAATTTAAGAAAAACAGTGAAAAAAAATCACATTTCTGAAATGGAGGGTCAAACACCTGGCTTCTGAAAGATCTCAAATAACCTAAGAACATTTTATTTCCTAAGGTCATGACTGGTAAAAATGTATGGTCAATAATTTAGTCTTGGAAACAAGGATTTTATAGCTCATGGAAAGAAGCTCAAAAACACTGAAGACTTCTATCTTGAGAAAGCTATAGTATAAAGAGAGAGGAGAAGCCAGGCACAGAGGATGGGTCTGGGGTATGGATAGCCATTGTTTCAGCAAAGCCTCAAATCTATAAGGCTTGATTTCAGATGAGGGTCCTCAGTGGATGCAAGCACAATGTGCCCTGAAATGATGCCAGCATGTATGTTAAACAGTTATGAAATGAAAGGAGGTGAGTTAAAAATCAGCTAAACACACCCGAGGATGCTGAATGCAGTACCACAGCAGTGTCTAACACAGATCCTGGTAAGGGTGTTTGGTCAGAGACAAGGAAAACCGCTCGTGAGGGAGCTATGGCATTGCCCCGCAGGAGTGATAGCGGGGCTTGCCTCGTGTTCCGTCTGAATAGAGAAGGGAACATCACCAGAGAGCTTTGTCAGGAGACTGTCCTGAGGCCACAGGGAGCTTCACTGGAGGACACAGGTCTCAAGCGACTCTACAGGAAAAGAATCAGGATACAATGTCTCTGATGTTCTTGTTCTATCTGCCTCCCTCCAGGATTGCTGGGAGCTGGGAGGGTGTGAGCCAAGGTGTCTATGGCAGTGATTCTTAACCTGTGGGTCCTGACCCCTGGGCTCGCATGTCAGATATTTACATTACAATTCAAAACACCAGAAAAATTAGTTATTAATTAGTAACAAAATAATCTGATGGTCAGTGGTCACCTCAACATGAGGAACTGTATCAGAGGGCTGCAGCATCAGGAAGGTTGAGAACCCGTGCTCTATGGAGATGCCCATTATCAGTAGTCCTCAGCAAGCTTACATTCGGGTAGAAGTACTTGGAAAAGGAGACCAAACAGATAACGACCCAGAGTGAGCATCCTTTATGTTCTGTGGAGGAAAGCAATATACTAAGCATAAACAAAAATACTTTAAGCATCTCTGACTAAAATAGCCAGCAGACTTCTGCTCCTGGGAATAGAGAACAAAAGAATATTCAGCTCCTGCTATAAAGAACAGCTAAAATGACTGGAGAAGATAACATATTATGTATATGTGTTCACATATATACGTGCATAACCCATATTTTTATATATAGCTGTATATATGTCAACATATACTTTTATATGCAGATACATAAAATACATATTAACCATGCAATATACATAAAATACATATTAACCATGCAATATCTGGGGACTTAAATATTTTTCATATGTATAAGCACAAGAAGACTGAAAGGTAGAAAAAAGAAATCAGACCGCCAAATTCCCTGGGATCACTGTGTTTTCACTGGTAGAGTACCCATTCCATTGTCTCAAATGTGGCTTTCCCCCCAAAATTTTCTTCCCCTCTTTATTTCCTGAACTGTAACTATTTGTTGATCCCAGGTTTTATTATCTTTCTTTGATCTCTTATCTAATTTACTGAGCCTTTTTCTTTTTCTAAGACCACACTTGCTCCAACCTCTGAAGAGATGTGAAAATCACGCAATATATGCTTTTTCTGTCATAAAAAAGCTTTTACCTCTTTTTTTTCTTGGAGAGGAGTGCATGTGTGTGTGTGTGTGTGTGTGTGTGTGTGTGTGTGTGTGTGTGGTCAGGGATGTATACAGAGCCTCTCAGGAAGTGTCGTCTATGTTTGATCCTTATAGCTTTGACTTCTCTTTAGACACAAACTACTATTTCAGATGCAGCTTCCCTCTGTTACTGGTGTGAGAAGGATAAGCACAGATTCTTATGCTAGAATTCAGGTTTGTTGCCTTAAAATTCTTTTTAAAAATCTATTACTCTCAGTCATGGAATTTATGATAATCTCCAATAACAAAAAGTCGGTCTCATTAATCATCAAGAAATGACAACTTGGAATCACTATTGAATATGACTACATGACCACTTAAATGGATATATTAAAAAGGACCGACTGAATCAAGAATGGGAGAACCCATATTGCTGCTAGAGTATCACATGCCAAAGGTGGGAAGTGTAAGCTGACATAAACATTTAGAACAACCAAAGTTAAATAAATATTTTATTTCACTCAAAATATGTTTTGGTGACTAGATAGCACAGAGACAAATGTTAGTGATGTTAGGGGTAGTGGTCCTATGGAGGGGGAGCTCAATAATATGTATTTTGATCTTGCATGTATATTGTAACTCAATATAATGGATATTATAAAAATATAGCACTTCAAAATTGGATACCTACTATGTTCAAGTCCTTTGCTCTATTGAATTTGTATTCATCTTTTCTTCTTTCTCAGCATATTACAATGAAGGTGTGGGATAATAAACCAACGGTTCAAATGTAGATTGATTCACAAGTGTTTTCTGCTAAAGTCATCAGTGTTTTTCCAAGGTAGACAGTTATGGGATGGTGGGAAACTACTTGGCACAGTCGGCCACCTATCTCTGATTTGTGTCCTTTGAATTGCTAACTAACTTCTACTAGACTATACTTCTCCCACCTTTTTTAAGTTTTAAAATTTCAGAGTTTTGCTGTGAAGGAAGGCAGCAGACAGAGCTCTGGGGAGATGGGTTATTTCTTGTGCTGTAACATTGCCTACCTGGGTATTACAATGGTGGGTCAGAAAAGGATTGAGGCAAGGAGTAACATGGCTGTTCTGAGCAGTGATGTAGCCAGGTTTTAGTGCAAGGTTTAGTGCATTCATTTCTTACACCAAACGTTAGAAATGAGTAAGTCTATAGTCAACAGAGGACCCACAAGCCATGGTCTACTGGGTAATTATTCTGTCCTTGAGCCTACTGTGTCACCTCCAAGCCTAGTTGCCATGACAACTATAGAGTGAGCGTGGGTACTCCATGGAGTATTTCAGAACCAGGAGAGATATGGGACACATGCAGATTTGCAGTGAAGCCACAGAGAAGGATATTTGGCTCTTGCCTGAAGGGCCTTGAAGGGTTTCAAAAGAGATTATCTTAAGGTGAATAAAGAGAATTGATATTGGCTTTATTAGAATCATTAATATAGAACCCAGAAATTTATAAACATTAAAAAAAACCTAGTTATTTTTGACTCTAAGCAGATCAATAAAATAATGAGCACTATAAAATTGAGCTGGAAGAGCACAAAAAGAAGTAGGCGATTTGGTGAGTTAATCTTCAGTTTTGAACTTGTCTGTTCTGTGGCCTTCCAATTCTGGGTATGTACTGAAACCTGGTAGTGTTATAGGGTCACCTTTATGCCCACCTCTCTCTCTACACTGTTTCTTTAAAAAAGTAAGCAGACCTGGTGTGCGCACCTATGTGATCAAGTTTCAGGCTAAATATCTTATATACAAATCTTCTGAAAGCAGTAGGATGCACCCACTTAGGAGTTTAGGAATGGGAGCCAATTTTTAATTTGTTCCTCCTGTTTGCTGAAAATATAGTATTCCTCTTTCAAAGACTTTACTAGAAATCTGGTTTTCTTTCAGGAACACAGAGAAACAATTCACAGTGATGTATTAGCGTTGATGGTTGGAGTCAAAAGGTTGTGGTGTTATTAGGAGTTGCTGTTTTTTCTAAAAGGTTTTAAAATTGCATAAAATTTCAGATTTTAAAGGAGCTAATTAAAAAAAGCACTACCTAATAATGAGAACCATGACAGTCAAGATGTGGGTGGTCCGACAGTACCTGGTGATGTGCTGTGCCCACACACTCAGTTTGATCGCAGATTCCTCCATAAGGATAAGTGCAAGGAGACACCATGGTATTACTAGATTTATGTCAGGAAGTCTATTGTCAAGTTTCAATTGCAGCAAAAAAAGAAAACTTGCATTAAGTCATTTTTTTTAAACCATAAAAGCAAAGCAAATACAGGCTTGGTGCCCAAGAACGAGGTGCACTTTCAGGAGACACATAAGCTGAACTACACAGCAGAGCAGGAGCTGACTCCAAGAAGAGCTGGCCACCAATCTTCTCCATGGAGAAAGAAGGGAAAAGTCATCGCAAAGTTGGGTAGGAAAGGAAGGGGAGTTTTTAATCGTGGTAAGGGAGGGGAGTGTGAATGTGTTCAAAACACACTGTATGAAATTCTCAAAGAATTAATAAAAATATATAGAAAGTCAAGAAATGGAAATTATGGTGAATCCAGATAAAGAGAAATAAACCAAATGCACAAAGAATGAGTCTAAGAGTCCTTCACAGCTTTAAAGGGCTCTACCTAAAGATCAGAATAAATTCATCCTCAAGGCAGACCAAGAACTTTCAAAGGAGGTAGCAGCAAAGATCCTGGGAAGAGTTCCAAAGCAAGTTCAGACGCATGCGCAGGCAGCTCCGTGGCTTTGCCCAGGGAGGGGCAAGGATTCCACAAACGGAGACTGTGAAAGACAACTGGGTCCTCTCTTGATAGTGAGCCACAGTTTTATTTTTGATCATGTTAACATTTTTGAAAATGAGAAATAACTAATAACCAATTACAGCATGTCCTCTCTAGCCATGAGAGTTTGTGTAAGCTGTTATTACCACAGACACATTAGTGATTACTGGAAACTGCTAAGCGGTTTTGATACACGCATTTAGATTCAACCCAAATTTAGATCGTGTGTGTCGTGTGTGTGTGTGTGTGTGTGTGTGTGTGTGTGTGTGTGTATGTGTGTGTGTGGTATTTGTGTGTGTAATGTATTCACAGTATGTTTGTAGCATATGTGTGATTGGTATACGTGTGTAACAAATGCACAGTATGTGTGTTAATATATACATGGTATGTGTGTGTTGTGTGAGTGTGTGCACAGTGCCTGTGTTGTGTATGTGTGTACAATGTGTGCACTGTGTGTGTGGCATATGTGTGTATGATGTATGCATAGTGTGTATGTGTGTGTGTGCGTGTGCTTGCATGCAGATACATATCTCTACATGGGCGCACTGACAGCGGCCAGAGGTTGAGGATGTCAGGTGTCTTACATCTTGCTCTGCTCTTTGTCGTATTGCTTTGACACAGTATTTCTTACTAAGTCTGGAGCAGCCAGCAAACCCCAGTGATCGATGCTCTCCTCCTCCGAATGCTTGGCTACAGGTGTGTGCCACCATGCAAGGCATTTTACATGAGTGCTCAGGATCGAAACTCGGGTCCTCACATTTGTGCAACAAGCACTCCTCCTACTAAACTACTTCTCCAGTCCCCTTTCCTCTTTTTGTCATTTAAAGCAGCACGTGTGTGCGCGCACACACACACATACACACACACACACACACACACACATACACACACATACACACACATACACACATACACACACATACACACATACACATGCACACACACACACATACACACACACATACACACACACACACACATACACACACATACACACACATACACACACACATACACACACACATACACACACACATACACACACACACACACACACACACACACACACACACACTGATTGCAGTGTAGCCTAAGAAAAAACATCTTTGCTGGTGGAAAGCACGCATTTACAGAGCCTTTCATTGTGAGTGAACCGTGTGTTCATGCTCTCTGAGATAGAATGTAAAACCCTGAATGTTCGAAAACATGATGTTTCTAGTCCAGCTTTCTCTCTCTACTTGTCGAAAAGTTCCAGATGTGTTTTGAATTTTATTAACAGTTAATAATAAAAATTAAAATGGACAATTTTTATGAATACATGTCTTGAAAGGAAGAATATCATATGCTACATGCTATATGCTATATTTTGATTCTTGGTAAGTAACAGAGGACTAATTACCCATGTTTATAGCAGACCACCCCAGAACTTCCAGTTTAAAACTTGTACCCCACAACCAACATCTCCCCATTCTACTCTTTTTACCTATCATCCCACTTTTTGTTTATGAGTTCAATTTTTTAGATGCCATATACAAATGAGATCATCCAGTAACCACCTTTCTGTGTCCAGCTTTCCTGTTTAATTTTTTGCCTCCCAGCTTTATCCATGCAATGGATGGGTAAGGCAACATGGTAGAATAAACATTTTGTTCTGCATACATACCACACTTTTTTAGGTGCTTATCTGTGGATAGACCCTTAGGTTGTTTCCATGTCTTGGTTATGGTGAGCAATGCTAAAGGGAATGTGGGGTTGAAAACAGATTTTGTTTACGTGCATCTCACAAATGGAGCTGATGGATCATGCACTGCTTTGCTTTGCTAGATCTCACCAGCAGAGCTGCTGGAAACTGATTCTGTTCACCTGTATCTCACTAGCAGAGCTGCTGGAAAATGATTCCGATCACCTGTATCTCACTAGCAGATCTTCTGGATCACACACTGGTTCAGCTTTGCGTAATGGCTGCACCAATCTGCTTTCCTACCAACACTGTACAAGTGAACCAATACACAGCATGATAGCATGATTGCATGAAGATAAGCGAGCATTACTTCCTTGAAATTTGATAAAAGAAAAGATTTTAATTGTTTCACACCTCCTGTGACATATCCATGTATAAAAACATACAAAACCCATTAGTACTGATGGACATGCTGATTAATTTGCCTATGGTATTCACAATAAAATATATGCACATATCAGATTATTTTATTGCGCTTCTTGAACACATATGTTTTCACTTGTCAATTAAATATTTTAACAGAAATTCAAAAGTGATTTAATCACTTTAAACAATTGGTAAACTGGACTTCATCAAAATCAAAAACATACTACAAAGGACGTCACCAAGAATGAGGGACAACTCTGGGATAAAATATTTATGGATGATCATTCTGCCAAAGGAATTCTGTTTAGAATATAAAAGGATTCTTAAATGGTTATTCTCAAAAGACAACCACAATGCTTCGTTGCACAACGAATCTGAAAGAAGACGTAACAGTTAATTAGCACATGAAGAGATGCTCAACACCATCAGCTATTAGGAAATCACACCGCCGACCATACTTCACACTCAGTCTGTAAGGAAGGACAGTCAAGAATATGTGTTGTTAAGGATGCTGAGAAAAGAAATTGCCAGCCATTGCTGGTGGCAAAGTTGGGCAGTGACTTAAAATGCTGTAGGTAGAGTGCCCCAGAAATTCCAGTCTGAAACATCTAACCCAGAGAAAGGAAAACATGTTGTTCTGGCTTTAACACAAATCATCTCCCCCAGGCTCATGTTCAGAGCACCAGTTCTTTGCTAGTGGCAATGTTTAGATGGCTGTGGGGCCTTTAAGAGTTAGGTACTGGGTGGTAGCAAAGGTCACTCATGGGCTTTGGGAGGCCTTACCTGTCTTTGCCAGGCTTCTTTCTGTGCTTTCATGTCAGGCAGAGCATAAGTAAGCCACTACGGCCAGGAACTCTGTCGTGCTGTCCCACTTAGAATGGGCTTCAGTTCAACCCTCTGACTCAGGAGGCCACAATGAGCCTTTCTGCCAGGGTCCTGTTGCAGCAATATGTAAAGTGAGCAACACACACATGTCTACACAGCAATGCATTTAAATGTTTATAGCGGTGTTATTTATAATGGCTAGAGAATGGAAACAACTCAAATGTCCATTTGAAAAGTGAATACATAAAACAAGAAGTTTCTAGACAATGGAACACTATTTAGTAATTAAAATGAAATAGAGGGCTGGGGATACAGCTCAGTGGTAGAGTTCTTGTCTATCATTAAAGTCGGGCTCCAGGTTTAACCCTCAGTACCACCAAAATGAATAATCAAACAAATAAAATAAAGTACAGGCATATGCTACAATATGTACAAGCCTGAAATGCTGTATTTTATGTAAGAAATCTGTCACGTTATTGAACATGTACTGTACAAGGTTCTTCCAGATGTGCATAGCAAAAGCAAACTATGTAGAGAGTGTTTAGTGGGATGAAGGGAGGAAGTGTACCTATGTCTCAGGCAGGGGCTATCTGTTATAGAGACCAAGATTTCCTGTCAGGGTGACAAAAACATCCTCAAGGCAGATTATGGTGATTGTTTCAGTATACTAAAAGCCATTAATTATATACTTCAGGAAGGTAGATCGATATTGAATAATTCCTGATAAGTGAAGGGTAACACAGGGGCCCAGGACCAGATGCCTTAGTAAGATCTAGCAAATAACACTTTATTTGCAGATGGGGCTATAGTCTCCTAGATCCCAAAATACCATAAAGCTGCTGAACTTGGATTCTATAGAGCTTATTATAGCATTTCCTAACTTCCCGCTGGCTAGTAGGACAGCTTTGGGAAACATGAGGTGAAATCATGGTGAGTTTGGCAGTTTCACAACTAGACAAATATACTAAACTGGTATGTAAATACTGCTGGTAGAGGAATTCTTCATTGTGAGATAGAACATTTGATATTAACTCTTATAGGAACCAGCATTTCTCAGTGATTTGGAACATGATAGATTTTGGGGAATAATCACTTATAGAATACCAGAAACAAAATGCTAAGTATTGCTGATGAAAGATTTCAGTGTATTTATTCACTAATAGTCATCTGGATGCATGCAATAAGAGAATCCAAATGAAATAAAAGCCACAAAGTTTTTCTTGGGATTAAAAGTTTGCAGCTCATCAGGCATTCTTATGTTTCAAATGACTTTTAAAAACAGCTAAAATTTAGAGTGAAATTGGGTCTCAAATATCTACTTCTGCTATTTCTCTAGAATTTTCCCAAACCATAGTTCAGCAGTCTGTAACCGAAGCCACTGGAAGACAGAGACATACAGAGGAACTTATTAGTCTTGGCCAGGCACAAGGACCTATGGCCTAGAACTGAGTAGTGCATGGAGCTAAGCGGGACTTTGTTTCCAGGTAGAATTCTCTCCTAAGCAGAGGAAGGCTAAAAGTCTCCTGAAAAGTTCCCATCCTAAAAGAACCCAGAAAATCAGCAGCGTTACTGCTTCCATGTGTTTCTCTGTTTTGTATACCAGCTGCTCTGGGATGTTTATGGAGGTGGAAAATCCAAGTAAGGCATGTCTTTGCAACTCACTACCTGCAGTTCTAACCCACACTCTGGAGGAGCCTTTGTTTAGAGGCCACTTCACAAACACTGCTGTGTTCATTCATTCAGTGTTTGCTGGAAAGGATGCTGTCTCCTGTTTCAAGTTTTTCCTTCTCTTTATTTGTTGCTGTTGTAATGTTAGGTGGTATGTTCCCCCCTTGGGGGCTTTGAATGAAGTTGGAAGCTACTGTCCTGCCAAGACACAGGTTGCAAAACACTTCTGAGTGACCTCAGATACTATACAAACATGAGTCACTGGAGCCCATGCTTTCAACACGCTGGTAGAAGTCTTTTATGCAATGCTGGCCCATTCCCCCATGAAATGGATATTCAACGCATTTGTTCAGCATCCTACTTACACAAGCCATGCAAAGCTGAAAGTGGTGGTGGTTAGCAGGATGAATGTTGAAGATTACATTTCCCGTCTAAAGAAGATATTCTTTGTGAGGGCTTTAATCAATTAAGTATTTGAGAATATTGTATTTTCCAGCAAAATTTTTCTGATAGCATTTCTGTCTTTAATCATAATAATGGAATGTAGTCCAAACCACATGATTGCCTTGGTTTGGGCTCTGGACTGCTTTTCCTTGATTCTAGAGATTTCAATGACTGTAGCAATAACAACATATAACCTGTACTGAGAGAAGTGCCGAGCATTTGTGCCAAGCACATGACATGCAGCATGAGATATACACTCCCAATACTGTTTTCTGTGCAAAGACACCAGGATGCAGATGGATCAGATGTTAATCTGACTAATTATTCATTAATAACACTCAGTATTAAAGATAGGAACCGGCCAAAGTCAACTCTGTTGATGTCTCGTCTACTCTACCCTCCTCTTAGCATTGCTTAATCAGACCCCATTGCTGCTCTTTTGGGTTTGCAAAGCTCTGCCATCACATGATGGGAACACGCTGTTGTCTTTAGCTTGCTATGCTGTGTATGAGCAAGAGTAGCAAGGTGAGGAACAGTTACTTCACTCAGGTGTTTGTTTGATTTTATGCCTTTATTTTTAATAAGCCATGTTTATCTCATCAATTTTCCATAGCAAAGATTACTTTCTTAGTTGAAAACTACCCAAATGTTCTACTTACATTTCTTAGGCTCTGTGTCCTGATTTTTAAGTTTGAGCCCTTGAAATCTCTCCTTCTTGTGCATCATGAATAAATTACTTCATTTTTCTCTTTTCCCCTTTCCTTTATCTCTGTTTTTATATTTATTCACATACTGAATAATATTGTTGACTGAAATATCCTCATACTTTTTGTCAGGGAAATATGAAGCTAGTATCAACTTAAAAATTTAAAAATTCCAATGCATTTGCTCTATAAATTCTTTATTGAGTAGGAAAAAGGGACATCAGGTATTGCTTTTGTCTTATCTATGTATTACTCAGCTTGGCTTACACTCATGAGCTTAACTGATCCCCTCCTTGGATTCCCGACCAGGCAGGAACCACTGGTTGTCTGTGTCTTTTGACAATCTTTTTAAAAAAGCAAAACACACAAATATGAGAACAAACACACATGAGAGAAAAGGAGAGAGGAGGTGTGAGAGAGAGACAGAGAGGTGGGATGGGGAAGGAGAGACAGAGAGAGAGAGAGAGAGAGAGAGAGAGAGAGAGAGAGAGAGAGAGAGAAGAGGGAGGGAGAGAGAACAGATTTGAAATTCAAGCACATTCTAGGGGTATAAAGCATATCTAGGATATATTTTAGGTGTGAGACAATGAGATTTGAACCAAAATAGAGGGATGGAAAGTGGTAATGTGATATAGGAGCCATGATGTAGATAACACCTATTGAACTTGACAGTTAACTGGATGAAATGTTGAGAAAGTTGAAACTCTCTCAAAAGTGATACGCCAAAATAAGAAAAATTATTTTGAGGGAAATAGGACATTTATAGATTCATTTTCATTTTCCTCCCTCCCTCCCTCCCTCCCTCCCTCTCTCCCTCCCTCCCTCCCTCCCCTCCACCTTCCCTTTTCTTCCCATCTTTGTAGTTCTGCAGATTGAATCCAGACCCTTACATGTGCTTAGCGGTTACTTTACGCATAGGTCCTCAAATAGACTTTCTTATTGACCTGTTTACTTCTCCGTCATGTAGGTTTGCATAGTATAATTGCTGACCTTAGGAATCAGCATGGACTAAACCCATTTTTAGTGAGTGACTAAAATTGATGTTGTGTTTGGGGTGCTAATGAATCACTTAACAATGTAAAGGATACCAAAAAGAAATGATCAAAATCTATTTCTGTAGGTTCTGTTTGTTAAACTTGTGTTAACCATAATTTTATTTTGTTTTGCTATACACAGATGCCCAGTATCCCAGAATCTTTGTGCTCTGTCTGGCTTTCTTGAGCTCCCATCTTTTCTTTATTTCTTTTCAAGTCTGGCTGGATTATGAATAAAAACTGAATATGAGAAATGAACCTAATGCTATCCATCTGGCTCTCCTTTTTGAAGAGTGACTTACCAAAAATAAATAATTTAAAAATATTTTTATTTATATGTGAGACAAATATTAAGCCATAATATTTATCTTCACCTGTTTTTATAACTTTGGGCGGTTCATAAAAGCTAAGACTGAGTACTTATTGTACCCAGTGTTCTAGGAGAGGGATACCAATATTATGAGGATGAGATGAGGAACCAGAAACCCAGAGAGGTGAAGAAACACGTCTAGAAACATAAAACAATGAAGTGGTTGAGCTAGGATTTGTGAGACTTTAATCTTTTCATATTCCTACTTCATTAGCACAAAAAATATGAGACTAATTAAGTGTTGAATTTGGCAATGCCCTATGGTGAGATTTTTTTTTTTTGAAGATTTTACTTTAAATGTATTATAATCATTTGCAAGAGTCCAATTCTTGTATTTGGCTTTTAATTCAATAACTGAAAATAAATAAGTAGGGATTAAGCATTTGAGAGCATATTGTTAGTTTTACCACCTACATTTTTATATGAGTGGCTTTAACTGTATTCATTTTTATTTCTCTCCTATCTTACATTAAAGCTAAGGAATAATTACATTTCTATTTCCATTTCTTTTACTAGTGTAGAAGGACTGCATCCCCACTGACTCACATGAATCCGCAGTACGTTCTTAAACAAGGACTGGTTGGCTGTGTGCATGGCTAGTGTGTCAAGACTGTGCCCAGCTCTGATACCACTATGCTGCACTCCGACCCACTGTGAAAGGAAGTTTCAATATGGTGTCAGGATTCCTGGAATGATCCTCACTTTGTAGAGACTCTACTCCCAAATTTAAATATCTCATCTGATTTGTAGACAGTAGCTGGAGGAAGTGAGTAATCTAGATCATGAGGTTGGCTTTTTTTGTTTTGTTTTGTTTTTCATCTTTCAGAGTTTTCTTAAATTTGTTCCTGTTATTCTCTACTTTGTTATTTAAATTTCTTTTTATGAGCTAGGCTTATATTCTAGTTAGCCCAGGATGGTCTCGCCCTCCTGCTCCAGTTTCCAAGAGCTAGAATTACAGGCGTTTGCCTCCATGTGCAACTATTTTTTTTGTTTTGTTTTGTTGTTCAAGACAGGGTTTCTCTATGTAGCTTTGCACCTTTCCTGGAACTCACTTGGTAGACCAGGCTGACCTCGAACTCCCAGAGATCTGCCTGCCTCTGCCTCCCGAGTGCTGGAATTAAAGGCGTGTGCTACCAACGCCTGGTTCCAACTATTATTCATAAACATAGGGAGATGTACACGGTGGGATATGCAGGGATAGTATGCAAAGTTTCCTAACTTTGGATTGTGTGGTGTCAGCAGTTTAGTGACAATTTGTGATGCCCTCTTAGAAGATAGGTTTCCATGTATGAAATAAAATGCATATTCCTAAAAGAAACATCAATCTATTTTCTCTATTATTACTGTGTTAAGTAAATTCATGGTGTGCTCAAAATATCTTTTAACTTTGTTTATATATATTTAATAACCAAGTTAGACATATTTCTAATTTTTTTACATTTATTTACTCTGTGTGCAGGTGTTTGTGTGCATGTGTCTGGACTTCCTCGTGCTACAGCACATGCAAAGGTCAGAAGACGACGCCTGGTATTTGGTTTTCTCCTTCCACAGGAAAACCTCAGGGTGTCAGGCGTGGCAGCAAGAGCCTTTACCTGCTCAGTCATCTCACTAGCATGAGTTAAATAGATTAACAATGCAGGGTGAATGCTGGAATGAGAGCATCGTGAAGGAGATAATCTTTAACTCACCACTTCTGAAACACTGGCGCCAACAGTTAGAGAGTATGTCCCACTGGAATGCAACTTAGGTTTCTGGGTCACCAGGTGAAAACCCTCAACTCCAACAGGTTAATGAAACTATAATGCCCAGAGAGTTCTTATGGGAGGAACTGCCAATTACACACAACCTAGCAATCTGTTTAAAGAGAGCATATACATATAAATATTTGCCCTCTTAAATATATATCTATATATAGAGATATATATATGTGTGTGTGTAATATAGAATATGTATATATTATTTATGTACACATATAAATGCTATATGCATGAATATGTGATAAAGTGCATAATGATGTTCAAAATTATCTTTTGCAATTATGAGACTATGACAATATCTGTAATTTTGTATCAGTGCCAAGCTCACATATACCAGCATTTTTTCATATGTTCATAGCTAAGGAAAGCTTCATTAGAAATTATAAAAATAAAAACAAAATGATTTTGCTAATTTTCATGGATCACCTAAGTAACAATTATAACTCTGCTCATAAATAAGGACTGTGTCCTTATTATGTCCTAACTTTCTCACTTAAATTTTCTAAGTAAACTTTTAAATTTTTTATTCTTTAAAATGATGGCAGAAATGTATACTTTATGATTTTGATATCATCAAATGAGATTAGTCAAGGCTTTAGGGAGTTTAAAACGTTAACTAATTTTATTATTTCTTTACACAAGGTATGTTAAGGAAATAAAACCAAATTTATGTGCAAACTCATCAAATTCTTCAATTTCCTTGATTTCTTTCTTTGAGATATGAAGAGAAAGTTGTGGAAGACAGGGGAATGAAAAAATGGAGACATGCCCAATAAAAACCAGTGGAAGAGTTAGGAAAGGCGAACCATGAACGCTAACTCCTTAGTTTTTATCACTGTTTAGTTTAGAGAAAATATTGACGTATTAAATGCACACATCTGACGTCACATTAGCATTATGTGGACAGACAGCTTTCTTGTGTTTGTATAGAACTGGGTAAACAGCACCTACACCAACCTGGAAAACCCAGAAGTTTCCTTGATGTTCTTTTCCAGCATTGGACTCCTTTCTAACCTCCAACAGCCACCACCATTCTGGATTCAATACCACGGATCAGATTTGCCTGTTGTTGAACTTTACACGGTAAATCTCAATGCTGGTTAGCTTTTAATTCTGGGTTTTTGTTAACCAATTAACACTTGTGATTCTTATGTTTTGCTAACTGCTCTAAGTGGCCTGCTTCTGTTTTGGGGTTGGAAAGCCCATACACTTCTCTTACTAATTACTTGTTACTCAGAATCCTACTAATTCAACTAAGAATTTGTACCTCTAAAGATGGTACAAATGTTATGACATTTGCCCTCTTAAATAAGATAGAGTTTAGAGTTTTCAAAGTGTTAATGATAAATACCTTCATATTTTCTATTCAAAAATAACATGCTTCCATTTCTTGTGGCCATCCTGTCTCCAGACTGAAATGCATGGAAATGCAAACAATACATTGTGTGAAATGAGATAATATGAGAGGTTTTTTTTGGGGGGGGGTAATTTTTTTTTTTTCTAAATTTCTGCCACCACCACTGAGAAATCTCTCAAAAGACCAAATTAGTAATGATCATTGTTAGTCAAGAGAAAAAACAATTCAGATTTAACACTGACAGCCACAGAGCAGAATGTCATTTGGGAATATCACATGTCCCTCTTTGGAAACTCTTGCGTTGGAATCCTGGTTCTGCTGTGCTATAGCTTGTTCTGCTTGCAGACCCGCCAAGAGGCTAGGATCTGTTTGCAATTACCAAATCAAAATGCAATTAACTAGTCACTGGGAACAAACAATGATGTCTTTAAATGCCCTTTGGAAATGTCGAGCTGGCAATGGGGATCCGGTTCCCATGGTTCGGATGTTTTCACTTACCAACCTCTCTGTGAAATATTGTTCTGAGGACCATGCGATGGTTTGTCTGAGGAGCAAAGAGGAAAGAGGGAGATATGGCATTGATCTGGGCACTGAGGCATGTTCTTTCTTAGAACACTTCAAAGAGAGCTTACCCTGCTCCTTTATTCTTTTGTTCTGACCTCATGCATAACATACAAATGCATTTCAAACTAGTTATTAAATTTTGCTTCAACATAATCTTTTTTTCTTACAACATTCTTATAAGAAGTGTTTCTGATATGGCTAAAATGTGTAATTCTGGTTTTTATTTTATTTTTTTAAAAACCTTCTTTATGAAAGTGGGTTTCTTTTAAAAAAAATACATTCTTTTTAAAGCTGGAAATGCTGTCTTTCCCCTTCACTCTGTCAAAAGATTTCTCTAGTATATGATTTTCTAAATATGAATTTAACTTCTGTTAGATATTGGCTGTTGCTCCTAAAATCAATCTTTAATCAAGTTTTGCCTAAAGCTTTTCCTAGAAATCAAAATATAACAACAAAATGTCTTGTTTTTATCATCCCAATACTTGCCCATTACGTGACAGAGGACTTTAATACCCTGAAATTATTCTTTGTATATTTTTTGTAAATTTTGTATTTCCTCTACTGCTCTGTTGGATGTCAGGGTGGCAATGGAACTACCCAAAACAGGAAAGAAAAAACACGGTAGGAACTGGGATAAGCTATGCTCTTTCCCAGGCTGAGAGCTCACTAACAGGAATATATGCGTGACATCAGAGAGCTATAGAACCCAGGAAGATCCCTCTGGATTTGTTGACATCTCGGGCCAGTGCTCACTTAGGAACAGTCCGCTCTAGTGCTTGGCATTCAACACTTTATAGAAACAGTAGTCAGAAAGAAACATTTCTCCAGCAATGTGAACTTGCTCCAGCCTCTCTCTGAGTGATTGTAGACAAGGGTCCAAGTAGAAACTGCAAATATGTATGTGTAATAAATGAAGAGAAAATGACATTAAGTAAAACAGCATGGCCGCCTACCTTGATAGATGTTCCTGGGTAATGAGCCGGAAGGCCAGGCTTGCTATAGAACTAGTGTCTTCTGAGTCTCTGCTGCAGTGTGACTGCATGGGAGTGAGGGAAGGTCCAGGCCTGCAGACTGCAGTGTTTCTCCTTCGAATCGCTTCTTGGCCTTTTGGCTAAGATCAAGTGTAGTATCTGATCTCCTTGAACTCTCAGCTCCATGCCAAATCTCAAGGATTCCTATGAATTTCCATATGGATACCCTGATCTACTTGTAAGTGTCCCATTCATAATCCTTGAAAACAGTGATCCCTATGGAATAGGGGCGCAAACAAAGACAGCTCTGGAGAAATCTCAAATTAGACCTTCAGAAAGGTCAGTCCAAGTTCCACAAGTATAGTTGCAGCTATCTGAGAAGAGATTTCCAGGGCCCAGGTGTCTATAACATGGTTGAATGTGAAAAACATTCTCCCTGATCCGAAGCAACACCACCCCAATGAGGGGCAGGCATGCAGAAGGGCCCTTCTTGCTTAGGTTAAGATAATACAGAGTAGCTGCTCATGACCATTCACGAGGGGTGTTCAACATCTCCAAAAGTGTTTCCTTTAATTGTCCCAGATGCTGTACCAAACAGTGCAGATTCAGACATGAGTAGGCTATCTCCCTTGAGTAAATTACACCCTTCTGAAAAGGCTACTCTAAAACGCAGCATTAACACAGACAGTGGGGAGTTCCTTCCTCTCTCAGGACTGCTGGAATGTGAACTTTATTCTCAGATGAGCTAATTGCTCCCATTTAAGGGCAGTCTGAGAGCCAGACCCTGGTCATCACTGCCCCTGATTCATGTTCTTTGGGGGATGGACCCTATCCAGTAAACAGCTCTCCACCTAGTTCCTACTTCAATCTTGGCCCATTGCCTGTCCCACCCCTTTTTGCTCTGAATCCAGTTTCTTAATCACAAACTCCTGTGAGGGGTCCTTCCCCCACCAGCCAGGGCCTGGATTAACTTGCCTGCAGTTGAGACTCCCTGTTAGCATCACTTGCCAAAAGTCATTCAGCTCAATGATTGAGAAGAACTATCTTCCCAGCTTTGACCAGGATGGGTGGGAAAGGTCATCTGTGTCTAGGGACTTTCTGTGCACATTGCCACCAGATTCCCTGAATAACCAGACATAATTAGAATTAGAACATGCTGATGAACTACTACCCATGTCCTTTCAGCAAATGTAGCTCATCATTGAAAAACTCCAGACAATCAAATGCAATGAACTTTCTTTATTCAGATCCTACTTTAGATGTAAGTATTTTAGGGGCAACCAGGCAAATTTAAATGTATTCTCACTGTTAACTGAAATGGAAAATTAATGAAGTGGAAAAACTGAGATTGGTACCCAAAAGGAGATAAGTTCCTCCCAAATCCACATGCAGACCTGGAAAAATACGCTCAGTGGTTTATAATGCTATCACTAGATAGTACCAATGTGAAGTTTAAGGTTTTTATTATCGCTTTTACAGAGATTATCATTTAAACACAATTGGAAAATATGTTATATTTCTATGTGTTTCCAGCATTGCTTGTGCCTCTGAGGTTATATATCCAGTAGGCTCAAGTCCCAGGTTTTTTCATGCAGAGTTATGCTAATCTTCTACCTACATGGGTTTGCTGAGTTAATGTTAATATTGTTTCTTTGGTTTTCCCAGAGAGATGGGAAAGACACATCCATTTAGAGAATGATTTACAAGGCCATGAGAAAGTACTTTTATATTAATTAGTGTAATTCATGTAGTGTCTCTCTGAAAATTCTTCTTAGAGTTCATTGACTAAAAAAAAACAAAACAAAACAAAATTACCCTTTCTTTTTTCATATGTGTGTGTGTGTGTGTGTGTGTGTGTGTGTGTGTGTGTGTAAGAAAAATATATATTGAGATTAGAGTTCTGCCTCTATCAGGTTTTCTAGTTATTTTGGCTGTTGGGAAACTCAGATGTAAAATAGGCACAGTATTACATTATTGGATCTATCATGTAGTGGCCTGAAAAAGCAGTATCCTTTTTCTGTATACTTCACCACTATTGTGAAAAAAAAAAATCTAATTTCAAAGCCTAAACTCTAATCATTTTTTCCTGCTCATAGGGTAATTTTCTATACCATGTAAAAATCATTTGGAAAATGGTAACATTTAAAAAATAGCAGCAGTCCTCTATAGATCATATCAGGTCCTATACAGAGTTTGACATATAGTTATTGCGTTAGCGTATTCACCAGGACCATGGATTCTCAAAGTGGTGAGGATTTACAGGGTGAAATTCACTGTCCCTGCTACCAACTATTCAGCTGAAGGATGTGAGAGCAGATTGACATGTAAGAGTCGCTGCTCTGGGGTTTTGGAATTGACAAAATGGAATTCTCTGGTCTTGACTCTGAGAATTCTGTGAGGTATAAACAGGCCAATAATGGTGGTGGTGGGTTAATGTCATTTATTTTTTTAAAAACAAATTTTGTTTTATAGCCAACCATGCTAAATTATCAGATTTTCCCACAACAATGATACTGGACTTACATGAATCTGCTATCTCAGGGTACAAAGACAAGAATATTATACCCTAGTGCAAGTGCAGTTCAGTAAATTGGCTTCAGTGAAGGGGTAGGCAGGCATACTGGGACCTTATCCCTTGAGGAGTTTTGATCAAAAGCACCTTTCTCTGCCACACTCTTCACTTGCCTGCAGTGGCCACCCTTGGAGCTGTACTGTGGACATTCTGTCACATGAAATCTATGTCTTGTTCCATCATTCTAACCTTGAAGGCTGTTTGAAACAGAAATTCTCTTGTCTTCAAAGCAGAAGTAATGAGATGACCCTTCAGCAAATGTCCACTAATTTGAAATGAATTAGCATTAAGCTATGTTGGTTTGGGGGCATGAGATAACAGTAGCTTATTCACTGAGTTCGCATTGAAGTGTTGATAAGTTTCCCTGATGGAGAAGGTGTGATGTCCGCATAACTAAACTGCCCTGAATGGAGCAGTGAGGCGCCCCTGGGAAGGGTCTTCTAAGGCTCCACCAGATCAAGGATCTACTGGAATCTTCTTAGACCACATCCTGCTTCCACCCCACACATCAGATTCTCTGTACAGATTTCTGACTCCTTCCTGTTTTGGTTTTCATGTATCTGTAAAAATAAAAAAAAAAAAAATGAGATGTATTCTCAAAACAGAAACAGATGTGAGGTCTAATTTTTTATAGGAAGTGACAAAACATATAAAGATTTAGAAAAATAGTAAGCTCACATATTTCAAGACCACAAACACACTCACTGAGAAATAGAAGAAGAGCAAGACAGCAGGGTGGTCTTCATCTGGGTTTTCTGTTCTCTATCATGAAACGCTCATGATAGTCCACTGTCAATAAAATAAGGCAAACAAATATATATATATATGTATGTATACACACACACACACACACACACATAAATGTTTTACAAACATTTAAGAAAAACAATACCTTTCTTTCAGCTTTGAAGAATTGGACTTGAGAATCCTACATTTTATCTCATTGTGAAAACTCACTGAGTCATTTGACCAAATGAGCTGTTCTTATCATGAAAGAAAAAGTTCAGAATTGAGTTATTTTACTCATTTTAGGAGAAACTGCTGTCCAGAGCTTTAAGAAAGAAAGATGTGGGCAGCACATACTGATGGAGTGTATGCTCTGTGGTGATTAAATTAGCATTTATATGGCACTATTTTTCAGGTAAGACAATTAGGTAATATATTTGCTACAGCACATTGCTAAGAAGTCAAATCCATACTAAATAAAAGTGTTAACAGTTCTTTTATTTTAGAAAAAGGCATTGGGTTTGATTAACATTTCTCTACTGCCTATAGTATACTAGGCGTTGTGCTAGCTAGGGGTTTATTGCTGCTATTCAACTTCTATGACAAGCCTATTTGCTATTACTACCTCTATGCTTTGAATGAGGAGTCTGGACATCCAAGAAAATGAAATGACTTAGTCAAAGCCTCATATTTACTAAATTATCAAGCAACGATCAGAATGCTGATTTTTCTAAGGCTAAAATTATTTTCACATTGTTTCAAGTCAACCAAGAAAGAAATCTACACATTCTCTTAAGTACTTATACTTCGATAGTCTAAGTATACAAGTTAGTTTTACATTCTTCATCTTTATCTCTTGCATAATTCATGAGGCATAGAGGATGTCCAGGTTAGCATTAAGGAATGTCCAGAAAGCTTGAGGGACATGCCACATTAGGCAGGATGGGTGACAGATGACTAGCTAGGCAGCTTTTGGTGACCTGGGATAGTGTCTCCCCAATAATACTTGGCTCAAATATAAAAATTCTCCAGGCTTGATTTAAATATTATATATTTATTTCACGTACATCTTGCATTGTTTTGACGTTTGATACTACTTGTGTTGAAGATTTCAGGTGGAGTCAGTGATGAAGTGATGGGAAAAAAGCAGAAGAGGGACAGGGTCTTGAGAGAACATAAAGTTATAACTATTTTACATGTTTGCCCCAAACAGATGCATGAACTAGTTAGTGTTTTCCAGTAGTCACAGAAGGAACGAAGTATGCCCATGCTTTTAACATCAGATTGAATAATCATTTCTAATAGGAGCTTGTTAATATGCACCAACACCATCTGTGAGCCTAATAAAGTAGGCATTATCCTATCAGGTACCTGTCTAATTTCTAAGAACGTTGACATACAAATGTACACACACACACACACTTCATATACACTTTCTTATGTAACTTTGGTTATGCCTTGAAAGTTTTTGCATAACTTTGGCAAAGCCCCTCCCCCACAGTCCAGTTGTGTCTATGTTTGTTTCTCTACCCGGCCTTTAAGGTTTTTGTAAGCTTTAAACCATATACAACACCATCATCCCAAGAATTATTCCAATTTTTGAATATTAGATGCTGTATCCAAAGGAAATAAAATGTACATGTTACCGTCAGAAACATGAACTCTCATTTTGCCTCTATTGATACAAAGAGAAATAAAGTCATCCTTCAAATCTGGATAGCAGCTCCTTCCCTACAACTTAACTATTATTTATAGTTATTCCAGGTTCACAAGTATTAGCAAAATTGGGAAACAATGGAGAATATTTATGAACTATTTTTCCAAATAGTAAGTGGGTTGAAGTAAATTTGTGCATTTTTCTGTCAACATTATTATGTAATTAATAAATTAGGATAGAATGCTTATATGAGAATCGTCTTCTTCCTAATAAAATCTTTGTGTATTTTATTTTTTGAACAACTGATGTGATTAAAACCTAACTTCAGTGAGAGAAAATTATTTGGTCAACTTAAAGAATACTTTGTGTAGAACAAATATTTCCTTGCTCATTTGTTTTGAAATGTCTCTCTCTTTTGGGTCAGGCCATGTGTCATGCTTCATATCAAAAAAAAAAAAAAAAAAAAAGGAAAACCCTTTTGTATTCTGAATTGTACTTTCAGACTGTTCACTAGTAACTCCCAGACACCCATAGATAAATTTTAAGCTATTTATTTATTAATTCAGCATTTTACTACAATTTCATGTCAGAAAATGGTAATGGGAGAATTATATCAAAGGAGGAAGAGGAGGGCTTTTGATATGAGCTCTATAAACAATTAGAGAATTAAACTAGGCGTTGTTCTGTGCAAGAGCATTTTTGGAGTGTGAATGAAGCAAGCTGGATAGTAGATCTGGGCTGAAAATGCTCTCCCAAGAGTCGCAGGTTACCTAACAAAAACTCCAACACAAGGCTAGAGAAGCTCTGCTTTGAGTGGTTGGTCAGGGCTGTCCAAAGACCCCCAAAGTATCCCACTTTGCTGCTGCTGCCCCTGGTTGCTCCCCAGAGGTGGAGGTTCCTACTGCTGAAGGCATCATACTCTTTGGACACAGGACCCCGAGGATCTGAGCTAGATCTGACCTGAAAGAATCCTTCCTGAAGACTAGTTTAATGGTACTAGGTGGCACCATGTAAGCTTCTAAAGGAGGGACGTAACCAACAGTCCTACCCAGCCATGACACCTTTGAAACACAGCAGTGACCATCAGGGCAGGGTAATCCCACGTGTGCAGGAGTGATGTACAAACAGTTTTTTTTCTAATACTATGTTCAGCTCTAAAAACACACATATGCAAATAACTTTGTATGGACTGAACAGGCTGAATTTGTATATTTTGGAACACACACCACACCACCACCACCATCACCACCACCACCACCACCACCACCACCACCACCACCACCATCATCACCACTAACACCAACAACAAAAATTTTTAAAAAGAGGTCATGAAGCTGGGTGCTGGTGGCACATACCTTTGATCCCAACACTTTAATCATAACCAGCATGGTCTACATATCTAGTTTCAGGACAGCTGAGGCTACACAGAGAAACTCTGTCTCAAAAACAAAAACAAAAAAACAAACCAAAAGGGGTCTTGAGGTCATCAATTTGAAAGAGAACTAGGTAGTGAGTTTGGACCTTGCTCAACATGGGGAGGTGTTGGAGGGAAGAAAGGGGGTGGGAAATGATGTAACTATATTCTAATTTCAAAAAATTAAAAATGGATGCTTGATCAGTAGTACATGATGGAAAGAAAAGGACTAGGACACACTAGTCCTAGTCCAATACGTAATTTTCAAGACTGCAACTGTAATTAAAAATTATACATCTGTGAGACACAAGAACACTGTGCTGTGTGTCACTTATGTTTCATGGATAAAAGGGCGTTAAGAGTCTTGACCTGTGGAGTAGGATCTTGTCCAAGCCTGTGCCAATGGTGAGTGTTAGGGCTGAATGATGCTGCAGTGCCCGCCTTCCTGCCAAGCCCCTGCCCTTCTCCCTTCCCTACACCAGGGGTTGTGCTTGGAATGTCAAAAAGAAGGTGTTTCAGGGTGTCTCAAAATGTTCTATGTAATAAAAAAAAGTCATGTGATGATTTTAATTTGTTCTCTAGCTTAATGCATTATGAAAGTGGCCTATTCATTCCTGTGATACATAGTTATTCAGACTAAAAAAAAAACCTGTCAAGCACTATTCTAGCAGCTTACAATGTGTCAGTAAACAAAACAGGTAAAGAATTCTACATTTACGAAGTTTACATTCTAGCCTGGCAGACAAAACAAAAGATTAAATAAATTATATTATAAAACATATTTAGGAGGTGTTAAGAAAAGAGCGTTCTCAGGTGGTTGCAAGGGGTCTTTACAAGCAAAGCATGTGACATGTAAGGAAAAGTTGATGCCTGTGAGGGAGTTGGTCATGTTGAAACATGATGAACGAGACAAGGACAAGGCAGAGAAGCAGCTCGTGGCAGAGCGCTAAGGGAGAATATGTTCTACAGGTTAGAAAGCAGTGAAGAGCATGTGCTGGGCTGGGGGGAGGGAACAGAGCACCAGTCTAGGTGGGTCTTTTCCAGTCATGTTGAGAGCGATATATATTATGTAATGATAATAAAGAATAAGAGGTCTCAAATATGAGAGGAAGAAAGGATGTGAAAGGAATTGGAAGTGGGGGCAGAAAAGAGGGAAATGATTTAAAAGTGATACTTACATGTGAAATTTGTAAAAAATATATATTAAAATTTTAAATTAAAAGAAGGAACTCAGACTCAGATAGTCAATAAAACCAGGCCACTGCAGGCACTGAGAATAGACGTGAGAGATGTTGATTTATAATTCAGAAAGCTCACTTCAATGAATGTATGGAGAATTAACTGGTGTTAATACATTAACTGGAGGAGGTGTCTTAGTTACTGTTTTGTTCCTGTGAATGGCTGCTAATCATTCCTTGCTGATCATACATTTTTTCCCCACAGTCCTGGAGCAGTTGTTTCTTTACATACATTTTGCCCCTTTCTCTAGGCCTGCCGTAGAATCTACTGCTTTGGGTACTCCACTAGCCTGGCTGCTTGCCAAGGCACACAGTCAATGAGTCAAAACTGCATTCCCACATTGAAATACGCCACCTGGATGCCTTGAATAGGAGAGCAGGCAGTGGTTGTTTCTTAGTGGTAGTTCATACAATATGAAAATAATTTGTCCTTTACTTTGAAATATACAGATATTCCTTAAACCATTGGATCCAGAAGTCTTCACTGATGACATATCTCTGAATCCCTGTAGGGTTTAGTTCTGGAGTATATTTATCTTGTAACAGCTGATAAACATTGTTCAACCTACAAACTTAGTCTAATACAAAGATGTCATCAATACAGGAAATTAGTTCAGTTTTCTCAGAATGTTCACCAAGGTTTCTTTAAGTTATGGCAAAGAATGGGTAAGTTACAACCCTGAACAAAATCATAAATAAAAGAACATGCTCTCTGGACCAACAATCACATATCATAGGTCTCAGGCTATGTTAATTTGCTCTAGCAAATGTATCATAGAGGAAGAAAAAGTCTAGACTTCCATTGAGTATGCTTCATATTCCAAGATCTTTCTGCTTTAGCAGAAATAAACTGGATATATTGGGGCTACCCATCCGTGTATTCCCAGAGATAGTGAAAGCTTATAGCATAATGATGCAATAATGTTCTTTACTGTGAACTTGATTGAGCTATAGTGGACTCAGGTATTTGGTTAAACATTCTTCTGTGTGTCTGTGATTGCTCATCTTGGGGTGAGATTAGCTTTGAGTTAATTAATAAACTGAGTAAAGCAGATTGTACTGCCAATATGTGTAAGTCTCATATTCCAATCCAATGAAGATGGGAATAGAACAGAAAGGTAAAATAGGAAATGTTTTCATTCCTATTATCTGACTCTGTCTTTCCCTTTCTTCTTCCCCTCACTTTGAGTGTAATATCCACCAGTCATTTCCTGCACTTGAACTAAGACTGGCATTAAGGCCCTTGGCTCTTCTGGTTCTTACGTCATTGAACCAGGGTTGGGATTGTGCCAGTGCCTCTATGAATCTTGAGCTTGCCAGTTGCTTTAACCTATAACCATGAAAAGTAATTTCTTATCTTCTGTCTCCTTACTCCCATCAAATATATAGCCTGCTGTTTCTCTCTTTTAGGAGAACCCAGACTGACCAACTATCTTGGTTTAAGTCAGTGTTTCTCAACCTTCCTAATACTGCGACCCTTTAACACAGTTCCTCGTGTTGTGGTGACCCCCAACCACCAAATTATTTTTGTTGCTACTTCATAACTGTAATTTTGCTACTGTTTTGAATCACAATATAAATAGCTGATATGAAGGATATCTGATATGTGACTCCTATGAAACGCTCATTCCAACTACCCAAAGGGGCCAAGAGACACATATTGAAAATCTATGGTTTAAGTAGAGTTGGAATTCCAACTTTGCCTTTCTCATGACAATACTTAAACTTCACAGCTCAGTTGACCTTTAAAGGATTCTCACCTGCTGAGTATGCCAACTTTAATTGTACTCTTGGCCATTCAGGAAACAACTACTGAGTAGGCCCATGATCCTAGAAGGTCCACTGTAAATCTGACTTGGACCCAGACCTGTTAACTACTCAGCTCCCAGACATTCTTTCTTTAAAAAATAGTGTGTGATAATGATTTACATTCTTAGGTAATAAGGCTAATCTGATTCTCTGTCCATAGTTGGTTACATGTTTTACTTCTGTTTCTATGGTTACCAGGTTCATAGCAATAGCCGGCTAGTGGATAATATGAGGGGAATTACGCTTATATGTTCTGGGGTGTTATAAAATCCTCTCTGCTGTAGATGAGGTCTTCATACCAAGACTAGATATGAACTATGTTCTGAAACTGTGAAAATAATGTAAACACTTTTTATTTACATAGCTTACCTACTTCCTTGCTGTACTTTGATCATACAGACTGAGTATTGTATTTTTTCACTGCCTGGCTACTTTACAAACTTGTCATCTGTTCAATACATCTATGTGTCTGTGGTCAGGACATGTGGTCTGATACTTTGACCATGATGTTCATAATAATTGTGCTGACTTTTCTTCAAATGGGTAAACGCTGTCATTTGGTCCATTATGCCAGGATGCAGCAATTTCTGTTGCTATTAAAAAGCTTGATTTCACAGTATATTTCATCTATCAGACCTCAATCACAAAGGAAAGACAATATCAAACTTATTACCATATAATGTGTATCTCTTTATAAATGGTGTGTGCAGCAGACTGTCTCATGAGCATAGACACCCTGTATCTTCTGGCTTTGTGCAGTACATTCTAACTAGCATTTCAACTTTGCAAAGTTCTTTGATCTTTTTCATTAGCCATGACATTTCTTACACAAACTTCTATTTTATTTGTTATAGGTCATTGTTTCCAAGCTTCCAGAAGCTAACCTAGCAAAGTATTAATATCTCCTGGCATTTTTGAAATGATAGTACATGCCACAGCATAGAAGTAGATCTTCATAACAAAATCTTCCTTGTTAAACTTTATATTCCATACAATACTACTCAGAACCCTCAGGAACTAGTCCATACAAACCCTCCAGCTAAAACAGGGACATGCTGGCTAGGTCCTGTTACATCTGTAAGTTATCCTTTAAACACTCAGAAATGTCATGGCTGAATGATGCTAACCTTTAACCTTATTCATTGCTCTTGTGGCTAAGAGAAGAAGGGGGAGCAGGTCCTAAGAGGGCCGAACTTTCAAAATGATGTTCTTTCCAGCACCCAAGGAAGGAAAGAGTGCTGGCTTCCATTGTACAGGAGGGAGCTACTTCTGCAAGTCAAAGGGGTTCAGGAGAATCAAGAATTCAAGAATTTTGAGTTCCCAGAGTCCACTTGTTCCCACGTATGTCTTGTCACAGGCAATTAGCTAGTACTAAAAATCCCATGTTCCCTACAGATGTTGATCGTTACTATTTTTTGCCTCTTGTGCAACTCACAAGTGTTACTTTATATGCAGCCTTCTTTCATATTTCAACACAATTGTCTTAATTTTCTTTTAGTTTTCTGTGCACTGATGGTCTATTCGAAACCATCTGATTCAGTATTCCTGATCTTCCCTCCACTGACCAGTCCCCATCCCCCAAATCTGCCTGAGATATGTCATCTGCCAATTCATTTCCTGTCACTAGTTTACCACTGAGGAGACCTCTAACAGCTCAACATTTGCTTCTGGGGCCTTTTGGTACCCACAGTTGTGGCCAGCCAACAATTAGGATGTTCAGCTCCAGAATCATAATTCTAACTGTTCTCGATTCAGTGCTCTGAAAAATGGACTCTGAGATGGGAGTTTGGCACGCAGGATTATATTGAGGGATGATATTGGGAGCAACACTCAAGAAGGATTGTATGGAGGAGAAAGCTAAGTTGCCAACCAATTTCTCCTGAAGCCTCTGATAGTCCCATTGAGGCTGAGATGACCTTTCAGAAACGCCCAAACAGAGCAAGCAGCCTGGTGGTCCCTTATATTCTAACACCGAGCAGCCATGGGTCCTGGTGGAGGCATGGCCTTGGGAACAGCTGCAGCTTGTGCTTTCTGATTTCAATCATAATCCTGCAGCAGGACATATCATTGGTAGCTAGGGGAGTTAGTGTCTTTGTCCTGCAAAACAGCACCAGGTTCAACTGCATTCCAAGAATCAGCTGATCAGGACAGAAAGAAAGTAGAAACTGAATCGATTTCAAATCTTTAGTGATGCAAACGGACTTTGTGTCCTTGTAGTCTTTGTGAAATATTGCATCTTTATAGCAAGAAAAGAAAGGAGTAAGTAAGTGTTAGTTATTTTGGCGCTCTTACCCTGCGAGAAAACATCCCGAACACGACAAGACCACAGAAGAGTTTTTATTAAAAGAGGATAGAGGATTTGACAGGCCTGTGTGAAACACACATGTGGACAGGAAGAGAGGAGAGGAGAGAAGAGGAGAGAAGAGGAGAGAGAGAAGAGGAGAGAAGAGGAGAGGAGAGGAGAGAAGAGGAGAGGCCTGTGCAAAATGGCACTGGCCGGGCGCATGCGTACAGGACCGCATGTGGCTACTCCACACATGCACGTAGATTACATGGCTGCACATGCTTTATGCAGCCATGCAAAGCCATGGAGTCCTAGTCACGCGAGATGTTCTGACTGGAAATGGCTATTTTGAACTGGAAATAACTAGGCGGTCTGCCAGGCAAGCCCAACCCTTGTAGGGCCCTGGAACTCCCGAGTTAGGTAACTACCGCCCTGCTTGCCTGACCTTGACCTTGATGTCCTCCCTATGCTGATTCCCTGCTGGTCTCCACCCTCCTGAATGCTTAAGGGAAGTTCCTTGTTTGTGTTTCCTGCATTTGGTGTTAACAGCTTAGGTTCAAGAATGTAGAATATTCAGTAGTGAACTTCTGCCCTCCAGGGTTCCTCCATTGTGCTGTAAGTCAGTATTTAAGGTTCCCTCCCTTCTTCAATAAACAGCATTCGGCATCCCCTGGCAGAATGACCCGCTGTCTTTTGTCTCTGTTTTTCGATCCACAGCCCCTCGCTTGGACATGGTAAACGGGTGGTGGTAGCATGGGCGCTACCGCAACAAATGGAGGACCCACCGAGATCCGAGAAAGAAGGGAAGAGCTGATGGACACCCGGGTAAGTCTAGAGCCAGCAATTTAAAGAAAAAAGAGAAGATAAGGGTGAATTGAAATGGGTGCAGGTAGCTCACAGTTAATTGGACTGCTGAAGCAGGAAGGCACCAAAGGTAAGAAAGAGCAAGACAGCTTAAGATTTAAAATAAAAAAGAAAATCTTCCCAATAGAGAAGAGGGAAGGAAAGGAAATTTCCCATTAAAAAAGGGAGAAAATTTTAATCAAGTAAGAATCTTAAAAGGTCTTATTAATGAAATCAAACCTGAGGCCAGTTATTGGGGTGAATGCTGGAAGATCAGAGACACAGAACAAGCCACGGCTATCTCACCTTGCTAGTTCCTCAGGTGATCCTGTTTCCTCAGGCTGGAAGCTTCTGAGTCCTCCTCCACATGAATCTCAGCTGAACTGTGTTGCTCCAAAGCCTGAACGCTTATCCAACCAAATGCTTAACTAACTACATGCTTTTTCTCTCTTTAGTTCCTGGTCCTCATGCCTTATATACCTTTTTCTTTCTGCCCCCACTTCCTGGGATTAAAGGTTGGGTTTCTGGGATTAAAGGCGTGGGTCACCATGTTTAGCTGTTTCTAAAGTGGCCTTGAACTCAGAGATCCGGCTAGCTCTGCCTCCCAAGTGCTGGGATTAAAGGCGTGTACCACTACCACCCAACTTCTGCTATGGCTTACTCTTCCCATTTTCTAGCCACCATTTCTGGCTTTGTTCTACTGGCTGTCTGTTCTCTGACCCAGATATGTTTATTTCGGGGAACACACAATATTTCAGGGAACACAATACCCACATTTCCCCTGTTTTTGTCTAAAATTAAAAAGGGCTATAACTAATACAAGAAAAACTATCCAATAAGTATATACAATATACACAGTCAAGAATTACATTAACAATGTCTAGTCCATTAACATTTGACAGATTCAGGCAAAAAACTCCATTATATATAACAATGTCCAGTCCAGTAACATTTGATAAACTCAGACAAAAATTTTCATTACTTATCCTATTTAAAACAAGTAGTTCCATTTTAAAAGTATTTTCCTTTTCATAATAGATTCAGTAATCTACCTTTTGTCATTTTAATATCTTCTCCTTTTTCTTTTTATAGTAGATTCAGTGATCTACCCATTTATCCTATTATTTCTTCATCTTTTTTCTAAGAGTAGGTTCAGTGATCTACCTCACATCTATATTCTTTTTTCTTTTTAAACAAAACCTCTGAATCTAATCTCCATGTTCAGCTCTTTTCCTGACCATTAACAATTAACAACTTGTAAACAATCATCATAAACAATGACAATATCCGAAACTCATTAAACGACCAAAAACCTCCCATCCCACCTTTTGGGGATGTGAGCGTCGTCTTCTTAAAATTACTTCCATCTTTAGGGGATCCTGAAAAGAAAACTTTTGGGTTAATTGTCAAGTCCTGTATCATTTGTCCCGCCGCTGCATAGTGAGAAAGTTCAGGGCTTGTTTCAAGTCCTTGTTCAAGTAGTCTGTCAGGCTGTATCATCTCAGCCAGTCATCTCGAAATTGTCCTGAACAGTTTGTAGTCCAAAGTCAATCTTTCCATGGTGTTAATGGCTTTACCATAGTCCATGTGTCATCATCATTGTGGAGTCCCATCTTCCTTTTGAAGATTTCAAAGTCACTGTTAGGCATGATCATGGTTCCCTTTAGTTGTTTTTTTGTTTTTTTTGTTTTTTGGTTTTTTGGTTTTTTGGTTTTTTTTTTTTGTTTTTTTTTTGTGCCTCCTCTGTGGTTTGGAGCAATCACAGTCTGATAAATGTCTGCCTTTCAGGACCATGAACGTTCTCCCCTAGAAAAGAAAATCTTCACAGCAATTTCTCCCCAGCATTTGTCTTGCCAAACGTTTCCAAACTGACCTTTGTTGATGATTTCTTATAACACGATGGTCCTGGCAATTCCTCTCTGAACAAGCAGTGGTAAACCCTTTGTCCCAGGTAGCAGCATCACCGCAATCACCAAAATGATGAGAAGCAGCCAGCAACTTGGAGCAGCAGCCGCTGCCTCCATAGTTCCACCACTGTTTGTGGCTTGGCCTCCGCCGAAACTTCTTAGCAAGTCTCCTAGGCCGGCCTCAAACTCAGGATCCTCCTGCCTCTGCCTTCTTCAGTAAATCCGAGTGTAGCTCCGGCCTGAGCTGGGGCTCACAAGGCCACAGGCAAGAGGCTTTTTCATGAATCAGTACCACGAACGTTGGGCTCCAGATTTCATTACAGATGGTTGTGAGCCACCATATGGTTGCTAGGAATTGAACCCAGGAACTCTAGAAGAGCAGTCGGTGCTCTTAACCTCTGAGCCATCTCTCCAATAAACAAACCATGTTGTGGTAGCACCCGCGCTACCACCACCCGTTTACCATGTCCAAGCAAGGGGCTGTGGATCGAAAAACAGAGACAAAAGACAGCGGGTCATTCTGCCAGGGGATGCCGAATGCTGTTTATTGAAGAAGGGAGGGAACCTTAAATACAGGCTTACAGCACAATGGAGGAACCCCCGAGGGCAGAAGTTCGATACTGAATGTTCAACATTCTTGCATCTAAGCTGTTAACACCAAATGCAGGATACACAAAGAACTTCCCTTAAGCATTCAGGAGGGTGGAGACCAGCAGGGAATCAGCATAGGGAGGACATCAAGGTCAAGTCAGGCAAGCAGGGCGGCAGTTACCCAACTTGGGAATTCCAGGGCCCTACACAACCCTGTGGACATGTTGGTGATTTCCTATCAGTAAGACCAATAGTTATCGATCTTTCTCAGTTTCCCATCTATGTGTCTATGTGAGTATTGTATGTGTGTGCATGTGTACATGTATGTCCATGTGCATTTTGAGGCCAGAGGTCAATGTATGCAGTCTTTCTCAATCTCTGTTCCACCCTGGGCTGGCTAAGTATCACTATTGTGAAAGTGGGATTGCAGACATGTTCAACTGGCCCAACTTTTACATAGGTACAGGGTATCACACTTATGTGGTAGGCATTGTACCAACTGAGCTAGCTCTCTCTATTTTTGCTGAATTTATGTGGGCTCAAATAAGTTAATTCCATGCCCAAGAATAAAACATACTTTTGTTTTTGGTGAGAAGCCTCCTATAACATTCAAGTAAGTCACAGGAAAATAATATACAGGTATAAAGGACCACAGGAACCAGGATATATGGAATTACCTGCCACAATCACAGGATATGAAATCTCCAGTGCACACATGTTGCTATTTCAATAGTAAAACCAATGCTTGTGGTAGAACAATGAGAATCCCCATGGACATCTGACTAATCCCTCATTTCTCTTCTACATGTGGCTCACCATAGCTGAGTCTACACATGGAAAAATGGCTACTGCTTGGATTTTGAGTTACTAAGGAAATCATTTTTTTTAGTTAGGTGTGTTTGAGACGATAAAGCCAAATTAATATCAACTTAGTTAAATCTTTAAAAAGATATAAATTAGATTAAACTAAAATTATAACATTACCAGACATTAAATTTTCATTAGATGAATTATAAAAAAATACATTAATGAGGAGGCAATAATACCTAGAGAAAAATGCAAACAAGCAAAGCATTTTGGCATATATCTGTGATCTCTATGGGATCATGAGAACAAAGGTGGCATGGGCAACATGGCTACAGCTTGATGAAATAGAGCAGGATAAAACAAATGTGTCATAATAGTGATCTCCCTCTCTCTCCTCAAGCACTTTCAAGTGTTCTGAATACCATTGCTCCCCTATGCTTCCCTAGCATATTCCTTTTAATACCGTTGCTAGATTTCCCATTTTCGCTGACCTCTAGCTGTTCACTAAGTACAAGTACCTTCCGGTTATTTCATCCTCCCTGACTGCAGCTTTTCTTCAGAACTTTGACTTGCAGATGTGACTACTTTCCTGGGTCTATCTCTTGAACATTACAAATACATGCCAGAAACAACATGGCCATGCACCTCACTTAGAGAAAGACCCATATAAATTGTTCCTGTGATACAGGACAGCTTTCTGTCTGAGGGTTTTATTCCAATGAATCCACTTTCCTTTACTTTGCAAATGTACCCACAGATAGGTTTATATGTATGACTCCTGTCTCTTCAATGAGATTATCAGCTTATTTGATAGTGATGGTGTGTTTCATCTATTAGAACATGACAAACAGATGTTGATGACACGCTGCTGTTTGATTCCTTCAACTGACCTTACCAAGCAGTTACTATGTATGAGAAAGGAACTGACTGAATGCTGGTTACTGACTCCTCAAGACAGATTCTCTCTGTGCCACATTGCTCACCATGTTTATGGATAAGACAATCCCAAGTATTCAACTTGCTTTCACGTCTCGTTTTGAGCATGCTTGCAGGCACATACACATTCACAGCACCACAAAGACTTGACTGTTTCCAGCGATAACCATGAAAAGGTCCAGTGTGTCCTGTGTTTCAGTGTTCCCTGAGCACTGTGAATAGAAACTGGGTAAAAATGGCAGATGAGGGAGGTCTAGGGAGACTCCAGGCCCCTGCTCTGTGTGGGTATCTTCCTAAAGAAGATAGTTATTGCCTTTTATTGCACACAGATATTGATCTGTGATTTCTGTGCTTCCCCCTTAAGTTAAAAAGCAGCTCTGCGGGGGGGGGGGGGGGGGGGTGGTTTACACCACCCACTCATAACTTGCAGGGAGCAAATGGAAACTAAGGGAGTTAAGTGACTTGCCCAGATCAAAGAGATTTGAGCTTGACTGTAGAGCCTTATAGAGCTTTGTTACCTTTGTTCCCATTAATGGGAAGGTCATGGCCCTGGAGAGTGTCTTTTGGAGTGCTAACAAAATAGATTAACGCTTCAACTTATCTATCCTCCATATCTCTAGTAAAGGGCATTTATTAGTTCTTAAACACATACCTCATCACATTTAGTGATTTGGTGTCAATCAATAAAGTCAATATCTAACTTAGAGTCATTAGAAGAACAACCGAGGTCCTTGACAACCTGTTTCAGCCTTATTGTCCTAACCCCCTGGAGTCACTTGAATTTCTTCTAAAGTGTTTTTCCAAATGCTATTTTGCCTCTAATTGGAATGGATTCTTAACCTCTGCTTCTGGAAAAGGAAGAAAGACACAACTTCCTTGATCAGATTTCTGGAGGTAATTAAATATACCTTCATATAAAATTTTTCTCTGTTCCTCACCCCCAGCTATGCGGACTAAGTTATAGTATGCATGTTGATTTTCTAGAATATTCTGGACCTGCCTCCTGCTATAGCTATGATTCACCAGTAATTGCTAAGGTTCCTTTTGTGTCTTGGGGAGTTTCAACCCTAGTTTCTTCTACTCTCTGTTGCCAGTTGGAAACAGCAAGCAGACTTGGCTGTACTTTCTTAGTAACAGGATGGGGAGTATGAGTGAAATTGAGGGTGTCTTTGGATATGAGGCCCAAACAGGATGGCACACAGTTCTCAAGGTTTGAAGGAGGGTCTGGCATCACCTGTAGACTGCATGTCATTGACCTCTGGTTCTTCTGGGCACAGGACTCTGGCAAGAGAAGTCCACCTTAAACGTTGTGCGGTTTCTATGGAGAGTCTGGCATCCTAGAACACTTCTGTCCGTGTCTCAGCTGTGTGAAAACTCCGTCCTAGCCAAGCGTGCACTTGCGCACCTTAGCTTTTTTGGCTAGTTACATTCCTTTCCATTGGAGTGGCTCAGTCCTCATTTCAAGGTGCTGACATTCGGGCTTATGGTCCAGAGTCTTACTCCAAAGCCCTCTGCTTAGGTCAGGCGCAACTTCGTCAGTGGCCACAGAGCAAACTGAATCTCACTGAACAGATTCTGTTCCTTGAGTTTGGTTCAAAGCAGAACAAAACAGCAGGGAAGCAAGTAATCAAACAATGCCCGCCCCACCCAGCCTTCTAGTTTGCCGGCTCCCTCTTCCCGTTCCTTGGTTCTTTTGTAGATGTCCTTTCTAATTCTCCCTCCCTCCCTCCCTCTCTCCCTTCCTTCCCTTCCTTCTGCTTGTTTGTTTGTTTTGAGACAGAGTCTCACGGAGCCCAGGCTGGCTTCTAACCTAATATGCAGCTAGCTGGTTCCTGAAATTACAGTCATGTGCCCTCAGGCCTGACCTTTCATTTGCCTTTAACTGATAACTTCTTTAGAGGTTTACCACAGGTGTCATAGGTCTAATTAGCAGCTTAGTGGGTTAGGTAACCCAGAAGAGGATTCATGGTCAACGGAAAGAGAGACACTGTTAACAAAGACCCCCGAAGTTCCCCTATTCTAATCAAAGTTGTGTGTGTGTATATGTGTGTATGCGCGCGCATGTGCATGTGTGTGTGTGTGTGTGTGTGTGTGTGTGTGTGTGTGTGTATGTATGTGTATATGTGTGTATGTATGTATGTGTGTGTGTGTGCACGTGCATGTGTGTATGTGTGTGTGTGTGTGTGTGTGTGTGTGTGTGTGTGCGCGCGCACGCGCGTGCGTGCGTGCATGCACGAGCCTGGAGATTTGTGTGTATGAGGGTGCATGTGTGGGTGGAGGTCAGAGAATAATCTTGGAAATTATTCTTCAGGCTCTGTCCACCTTTATTTGAGACCAAGGTATGCTGGTTAATTTTTGTCACTGTGACACAAACTAAAGTCACTTAGAAGAGAGCCTCACGTAAGGAATTACTTCCATCAGATTGGCTTGTGGGTGTGTCAGGAGAGTGTTTTCTTGATTGGAGTATACACTGTAGGTTATCCCATCTCTGGGCAAGTAGGACTGGATTATATAGGAACCCAAGCTGAATAAGCCATGGAGAGCAAATCCATAAAGAGTGTCCTCTCTAGTCTCTGCTACATTTCCTGCCTCTTGGTTCCTGTTTTGAGTTCCTACCCTAGGTTCCCTCCATTACGTGATAAACAGGCAGATTATCACTGCTTCCTGAGACACTTCCTTCCCCGAGTTGTATTTGGTCACTGCTTTATCACAGCAACAGAGAAGCAAACTAGAACACAGGGTCTCTTGCTGGCCTGGAACTTGCCTAACAGTCTACACTGGCTGACCCATGAGCCTTAGAGAGCAGTTCCTAACTGCTTCCCCAGCTATTCTACTCTACCCAGCCTTTTCCACAGGTACTGGGGAACAAACTCGGGTTATAGACCAGAATCTCATCCCACTCTCCAACCATTGTCTTAAGGAATTCAAGACATAATTATAAAAATTGCTAGTGTTCTGTTTGAGGACACTTTTACATTTGATCTAAGGCATTTCCTCACTTATGTTTGCGAAAAGAAAGCACCAGTATGCGGAAGCCAAGATTCTACTTTAATATTTCAGGATCTGTGACTCCTCAAATAAATACTAGTAGTATAATCCTAAGTTTTGTCTATCTAAGTTTGAAGAACAACATTAATTAACATTCTGAGTGCACTGTTCTCCCAAAGTCTGTTCTTTATGTGTTACTTTCGTCACACATAAAACTTCTGGAAGGATCTCATTAGTTCTGCCTCAGCAAAGCTGAACAGCATTGCTGATAGAACAGTGTGACATTAGGAAATTATTTCATCAAAACATATTTAATCTTCTGAACTTGAACAATCAGAAGATACACTTGGGAAATCCTTAAACAACTTTAATGAATTAATCTATGTACTCAAAAGCAAAAATGACCGTGTGATTCTATATGCCAGTAAACTGCATAATTTGCTGTTCAGAATATCATGAGACTATCAAGATTTCTCTGGACTGATGATGGTTTTATATACTCATGGTTTAGAGGAAAGGAGGTAATGTGTCATGGAAAATAAGACAGGTAAAGAAGATCCTCATAAAGATTATTTGTATCTACTTTGGTAATAATCAGAAGCAAATTCAACCAGACCTTGAGCTTCAGAGACATAACAGAAATCAAAGACACTCAATAAAATAACATAAAACATTGTAAATATAATTTATGATTAGAAAACCACAAGTAAAAATCTTAAGTATAGGAGTCGGGGGGGGGGGGGGCTGCACAGATAAGGATGCTTGCTGTGCAAGCCTGGGGATATTGGCTCATGTAGATGAATCTTAAAAAGTCTTATTAAAATAAAACACTCGGAGCCAGATATTGGGGTGAATTCTGAAAGATCAGAGAGACAGAACAAGCTACCACCAACCTTGCCTCACCAACTTCTCAGCTGATCCTGTTTTCTCAAACTGGAAGCCTCTGAATCCTCATCCGAATGGATCTCAGCTGAACTGCTGCTAAAAGCCTAAAAGTTTAAAAATCCTCTAGTTTCTGGTCCTTACACCATATATAGCTTTCTGCTTTCTGCAATCACTTCCTGGGATTAAAGGCGTGAGTCACCATGCCTGGCTGTTTCCAGTGTGGAGTTGAACTCACAGAGATCCAGATGGATCTCTGCCTCCCAAGTGATAGGATTAAAAGTGTGAGTGCCACCATTTTCTGGCCTCTATGTCTATCTAGTGGCTGCTCTGTTCTTTGACCCTAGATAAGTTTATTAGGGTGCACAATATATTGGGGGACACAATATCACCACAGGGTTGGTCCCTAGTATCTGTGTAAAAGAGGAAGGAGATCACCTGGCCACTGAGAGTTTGACCATGCTCCTGAGGCAATGCAGGTTGGACTTGGTGGTGTGTGTGTGTGTGTGTTTGTTTGTTTGTTTTATTGGGGGTCACAAGGGTGGGAGGATGGTCCTGGGAGGAATGGGAATCAAGTATGATTGGGGTGCATTGTATGAAATTCTCAAATAATTAATAAAAGTATTATGTTGCAGGGGAAGGAGAAAAACAACTCCATGAAGTTGTCTATGGCTTCTACTCACAGTTTACACATCATGTATGTACACAGGTAAATAATAATAATAATAACAATAATAATAATAATAATAGTAATAATGATGTGGATTCCTTCCTGAAATCTTATTGTATAGATAGGTTTAAGCCAACATATAGCTTATGTTAATTTATTCAACATTAACTTTCCAGGCTTCTATTCTAAGAGATTTGTACTAACCCAGTACATTTGTTAACCTCTGTGTACTGGCACTAATGCTCTCTTTTTCAAAAGTAGCAAACAGTCTCAAGTGTTAAATAAACTTGAACAAGTTCACTGAAAAACAATGAAATAGGAATTTTCTAGTTCCAAATCTTAAAAGTTATTATTATTGTTTTACATTAGCATGTGACATATCTAACCCCAATGGTGAGGCTGCACCATGCATGGCCTCCCTGAAGCCCTGGCCTTCCTCCTTATTGACAGAAAGAGGGATTGGGAACCAGGCAGTGAAGGAAGCCAGGATTGACTCTGGTCAGACTGCAGGGGATAACTAAAAAGAAAGATGCATCGCAATTAGAATAAAAATTGCCAATTTTTTTTTTTACAGGCTGCTTATCTTTTTACTTCTTTTGCAAGAAAACTCAAGAGACCCTAGAGACACTGTGTTAAAACTAATTTTAAAAGGTCAACCTTACTATTAAATATATTTTAAAATTAATAGCAGGCTAGCAAAAACCAATTAAAATATGAAAGGAAAAAAGGATGGAACATTTATAAGAGCGGCAAGAACTTTAACTACACAAGAGCAACTGCACTATCTTTATGGAAAAATTGTGAACTATTCTTCAAAGATGTAAAATATCTAAATAAATATTCACAAACCACTATTTCCTATGTATTTTGTGCCAAACATTTTTCCAGATTCCAGTTTCTATGTAGCAAAACCGAGGATTCAGACAAAAAGGTATAAACAAACAAATCCAATGTTAAGTGGAGGTGACTGATGAAATAAAAAAATGAAGGCATGTAAGTGGACGTCCTAAAAGTAAATAAATGTAAGGGTAGCATGAAGAGAGAATTCTCCTCCAATGAGGCACTCTTGAGCAGATCTGTGAAGCTTGATAGGAGGCTATGGAAATTTCTGGGGCAGAAATGTCATGACGGAAGTCAGAAAATGTGGAGGGGGACACCTTTCATGTTGTTGTTTAAAAAGCAGCAGGTGTAGAATGAGTGAGAGAGAAAAGTGAAGGCAGAGAACATAGAGACCATTTCATTTTATTATGCTACTAGATTTTGTTATTGGGACAGTGTTAAAATTGGTAAGAACTTAGTCATTCTCATACTTGACTATTTTCTTTTCTTTTCTGAGACAGGGTTTCTCTCTGTAGCTTTGCGCCTTTCCTGGATCTCTCTCTGTAGACCAGGCTGGCCTCGAACTCACAGAGATCCACCTGGCTCTGCCTCCGGAGTGCTGATATTAAAGGCATGCACCACCACCGCCCGGTGACTTTTTTCTTAAGGTAAATTCCTAAAGAGAGACAGTTTGACTTTTAAGAAAGAAAAAGAGCTTCATTCTGTGATGTATCTTCAGGTGGAGACTATGGCTGCTAACCTAGTGAGCACCCACTCTCCTCTTCTTTCACAACCAGAACTCCTTTCCAGGAGTGGGGTTGGCATGCTTGGGGTGCCAGATGACATCCGGTTCCTTTGTTGCTAATGATGAGCAGAGACACACCTTCTCAGTGTGGAGGCTTTCCCTGGTGCAAATGAGTTGTTTCTTGCTCTTCTCCCCATTTCCTGTGTGCAAAGGAGTCTTGATGTCTGTGGAAACTGTAGTAGAGGGGGGCGGGCAGGAGGGTGGCAGGAATGGAGCCATCTTGTAACCGTGAGGAAAGGCTAATGATGAGGATGAAAAGGAGGCCATTGATGAGGATGAATAGTGCCTATTGCCCTTGCTTTTGATTGACCCCAAAGGTAGAAGGACGCGCCTACTGCTGAAGACAACATGCACTACACACACAGGGCCCAGAAGCTCCTGAGCTGGGACTGACTTGAAAGTCTGTTCCTTGAGGATTAGCTTTCAAGGCACCATGCAACCTTCCAAAGGAGGGAAGCAAACAACAGTCCTACCCAGCTATCACATCTATGAACCACAACTATGACCAACACGGCAGAATAACCCCAAGTACACAGAAGTGGGACACAAACTTTGGGGGTTATGATTTGAAGGAGAATGCTTGCCCCCATAGGTCATATTAGAATATATTTGAATACTAGGTCCCCAGTTAGTGGAACAGGTTGGGAAGGATTAGAAGGTGTGGACTTGTTAGAGGAAGTGTGACACTGGCATGAACTTTGAAGTTTTAGAAGATCAATTTACCCGCCCCCCCCAGTTGGTTTTCATTGCCTTATGGTTTTGTCTCAAAACATAAGTTCTCAGCTACTATTCCAGCACCATGCCTGCCTGCCTGCTGCTATCCTCTCCGTGGCGATAACCATGGAGTCACCCTCTGAAACTCTTTCTTCTATAGGTTGCCTTGGTCGTGGTGTTTTACCACAGCAATAGAAAAGGAGCTAAGACAGTGGTAACCAAAAGCTTTTTAACTGGACTTAAAGGCTTGATCGACAAGAGGGACCTCATGCCTGGTTCTAGAAACCTAGTTATATACCAAGGGATAGAGAAGTCATGGCTTTTGCAGGAGAACCTACAATGGCCACTTTACTAAAGCAGAACACCTCCCTAATGAAATTGTAAACATTTGTATTTATGCTCCCAGACAAGTATAGTAATGAATGCATTGCCTTAATTAGAGTTTCTATTGCTGTAGTAGAGCACCATGACCAAAAACAACTTTGGGAGGAAATGTTTTTTCTTCATCTTACAATTATCCATTATGAAGGGAAATAAATGAAGAAACTCAAGGTAAGAACCTGGAGGGAGGAAGCGAAACTGAGGCCATGGAGGAGTGCTGCTTAGTGGCTTGCTCCTCATGGCTTGTTTAGTCAACATTCTTCCTTATGGCACTCAGGACCACCAGCCCAGGAACACCACCAACCACAGTCAGCTGAGCCTTCCCATACCCATCATTAATGAAGGAAATGCCCTGTAGGCGTGCCCACAAGGCAGCCTGCTGGGGCACTTACTCAGTTGAGGATCTCTGTTCCCAAATGATTCTTGCTTGTGCCAGGTTGACATGGAACTAACCAGCACTCATAGGCACCTGTTAGCACGGAAGAGTATCTTCCTGTACAGCTTGGAGCCACATTCCTTCAACATCTTAGCTGTGATTTGCTTTGCTTTTCCTCTCCATCTTCTGTCTTTCTTTTTCAGGGAAATAAACTCTTAAAAGGTAATTTCATTAGTAACAAAAAAATCTAAATGTCCCAGAACCTCCGGGTCCCCCCTCCTGCCCCATAAAGCAGCAAGGATAGGAAGAGGTAGGCTAGATAACTAACACCTTCTATTTCAGATATTTCAGATTTATATATCATATAGTCTCTCTGCCATAGAGAGAAGCCTATATGCTACCACACTTCGTCTATATTGCAGATTGCTATTATTGCTGACAGGCAGTTTTGAATCTATAGAGCAGTGTGTGAAGCTGTGTGATTCCAAAAGAGCTATTGCTAGGATAGGTAAAATCTCACTAGTTTAGGGCAAATTTGACTGCAAATGTATATGCACATGTAATTGTATGTATCTGTAGTATATCATGTATCTAGCTCAAATGTATTGCTTTTTTTCTTATAGAATTTTGACAAGACTTTTAAAAATAGTTCTTGATTAATTTATAGGTACTAGGTTACCTGTTGAAATAGGACAAAGATAATTCTAAATGATAAGTAAAATATTTTTAATTTTGTCTAATCAGTAAACATTCATGGACTAAAGAATTAGCCCAAATAAAGTTTTCACACTCAGTCTGAGCTGCAAGACCTCTGTCTCATTCCTAGACATTGACTGACTGGGTTCATGTTGGAAACAGTCCTGAACTAGGAAGAAAGGAAAATGAATTCAAGGACTAATGAACATAGTCAATAGAGCGTGGTCACTATCTGATGCCGGCATCTGGAACAGCTGTCCTGACATGTCCAGCCACAAGCCAACTCAGGGGGTGCAAGGTGCATGGAAACAGTCATGTGTCCCTTTTCATTTTCTCTTTTGAAAGAACAGTACCACTGCAAAACAGCCATTGCATTCTGAAATTATGTTATATTTGGGAGGAGGTTAAAGAAAGATACTAAAAATAGTTTGTACACCTTCTACTATTTCAGAAAATACTGATGGTTGTATAAAATATAATAATCTCTCTCTTTTCCACCAATTCTATTCTAATAAGCAATATTGTCATGGACAGTGGTGTCCCATTCAGTTTTCTCTCTGCTATTTATAACTTGTCTACATGTGTAGGCCTTCTTCTCATTATCTCTATGAGACTATGAGTGTAATATATGTGTTGATCTTTAACTATTCCTTTAAATAATTGCATAATTAGCTAAAATATAAATGGTCCACAACTAATTCACCCAGTCCCTTAACTATACTGCACACAGATGTATTTCAAGTACTTACAGAGTAAATGTATCATGTGTGGGGGGTAAAATTCTTTTCCTTTCCTATAGAATAGATCCATAGACATTTTATTATTTTAGTCAAAGAATGTTAAATTTAAGATATTTTTCTCTACATGTCACAAGGTTGTGTGTTAAATATATGAAAAACAACCTTATGATGTACACCTTTTATCTCTTATTCAATAAGATGAATGAATTCATGAAGCATGGAAATTGTTAAGAATTTAATTTCAGCTAATGGCCTTGTAAAAATGAATGACATATACGTGAGAGAATAAGGAAGCAATAATGATGGGAAAAACGATGAGGTGGGGCAGAGAGCATGGGGTTGATTAGAGATGCTACTCTGGTTTCTGTTTCAACTTCTAATTCATCTGAGGTGGTCCTTTAACAACACAGTACAACTTCCATTTTCCTACAGCACCAATAAAACCTTTAAAAATAGAATTGCTGGGTCACCTGAAAGTGGAAGTCATTGTGTGTGTGTGTGTGTATGTGTGTGTGTGTGTGTGTGTGTGTGCAAGCATGTAGGTGCAAGCATCAATATGCATGCAGAAGCTTTCTAGTGAGTCTGTATGGCCTGCAAGCCCCAGAGATCTTGTTTCTAATCCCCTCCATCTCAGCTCTGGGTTTACAAGGGTCACCACATCTGACTTTTACAGGGTGCTGGGGACCCAAACTCAGGTCCACATCCTTATGTAGCAAGTACTCTTGCCCACTGAGACATCTCCCTAACTTTTGTTTTAATTTTAAGTATGTGATCGAAGAAGTTTCAAGGCATTTTTTAGTTTTTTTCTAAAGTTCCTAAAGTGGTGTCAAATCACTTATATAGTGTTATGGAATGATCGTATTCTATTAGGCAAAGTGTATTTTTCCAGACCACCAGACTTTTGCTAGAAGAGCATCTCTGCTCTTGACAGTCCATTTTTATTAATAGTGGCACTGAGTCATTTAAGTGAGCCTGGATTAAAAGTGTACTTGGGTTTTTCGTGACTAAAACTACTTTTAGCCAAAAGTACTCTTGTTCTTGAGTCACTGAGTATTCTAACTAGCTTTAAGTCTCAATTTGAAACAGTGCAGAGTCACTTGAGAAGTGAGCCTCAGTTAAGGGATTGCCTGAATCAGATTGGCCTGTGGCTATGCCTGTAGAGACTGTGTTGTGGAATATTAGTTGAAGATGTGTCACATTTGTTTATGCTGTGTAATATTTGTTTAATGATGCAAAGATGTGTTGCATTCTTTTATGTTGCATTTGTTTAACTCTATAAAGCTGGGTTACTTTGCATGTTGAAAACACCTGAGTAGCATGGATCTTAAAAGTTACATTAATAAAAACAAACCTGGAGCTAGATATTGGGGTGAACATTGAAAGATCAGAGAAACAGAACAAGCTGCATCCAACCTCACCTTGCCAATTCCTCAGCTGATCTTGTTTCCTCAAACTAGAAGCCTCTGAATCTTTATGCGAATGGATCTCAGCCGAACTGCTGCTAAAAGGCCAAAAGCTTAAAAATGCCTCTAGTTCCTGTTCCTCATGCCTTATATACCTTTCTGCTTCCTGCCATCACTTCCTGGGATTAAAGGCAGTGTCACCATGCCTGACTGTTTCCAGTGTGGCCTTGAACTCACATAGATCCAGATGGATCTTTGCCTCCCAAGCGATAGGATTAAAGGTGTCTGTGCTACCATTTTCTGGCCTCTATGTCTATCTAGTGGCTGAACCCACTAGTTCTCTGACCCCAGATAAGTATATTAGGGTGCACAGTATTTTGGGGGGGCATAATATCACCACATACCTGATTGGTCTAATAAAGAGGTGAATGGCCAATAGCTAGGCAGGAGAAAGGATAGGTGGGACTGCCAGGGAGAGAGAATAAATAGAAGGAGAAAGAAGAGGGAGGAGTGAAAAAAGGAGAGAGGATGCCAGAGGCCAGCTACTCAGACACACAATCAGCCACAGGGTAAGAAAGAAAGAAAGATATGGAGAATAAAGAAAAGTAAAAAGCCGAGGGACAAAATATAGTTAAAGATAAATGTGACAATTTAAGTTAGAAGAGTTGGGTAGAAACAAGCCAAGCTAAGGCCAGGCGCTCATAACTTAATCTTAAATTTCCATGAATTTATTTGGGAGCTTGGTGGCAGGCCCCCAAAGAGTAAAAAAAAAATAAATATAAGGTTGTATTAATAGTAAGTTTCCTCTTTGAACAAATAATCTCCTCTTTGACCAGCTTTATAGAGCCACACATGAATTCCTTCCTGTGGAGTAGCTCTCAAAATCAAGAAGAGAGTGGTTGGTTACTTTCATAACAGCCATGCCACTATGCACCAGTGGGCTCTTCTTGCTGGTTGGGTGGGTTTAGTAGCATACGGTGTATGAAAAAGCCATATGAAAAATTACCTTGCAACCCAGTGAAAAATATAATTTCAGTTGATAGTAGAACACATGTGACATGAAAGGGTAGGAAACAGTGGGGTTAAAAATCTAATCTGGGATGGGGAGAGGGAATATGGAGCAGAGAAATAGGTAGTGGGTTAATAAAACTAAGGATGTATGTAAAAACTACTCCTTTGTAACCTCATTAAGAAATGGGATTTTCAAAATAACAGAGGGGCACGTTGAGTGGAAGTGCTAAGCATAGGTTGAAAGCTGTTTCCAAAAGACATTTGTCATTCAATGAAAGTATCAGTGTCTGTCATGGCATACTCCCCAAAGAGCTACTGCTGTGGATATCGCTCTGTGTAAATAAAATTCTGATTGGCCAGTGGCCAGACAGGAAGTATAGGCGGGACAAGAGAGAAGAGAATTCTGGGAAGTGGAAGGCTGGGGGAGAGACACTGCCAGCCGCCACCATGAGAAGCAGCATGTAAAGACACCGGTAAGCCACAAGCCATGTGGCAAAGTATAGACTAACAGAAATGGGTTAATTTAAGATAGAAAAAGTAGATCACAAGAAGGCTGCCACAGCCATACAGTTTGTAAACAATGTAAGTTTCTGTGTGTTTACTTGGTTGGGTCTGAGCAACTGTGGGACTGGCAGGTGAGAGAGATTTGTCCTGACTGGGCCAGGCAGGAAAACTCTAACTACAAATGGCGCCCAATGTGTTGGCAAGAGTTTCCACCTAAAACCTGAGAAAAAAGATTCTAAAACAGAGCTAAAAACAGCTTCCTAATTGTCTCTCTAGTTAGCGGCAGCCTGCTGATTTGAGCTACTATGGCAGCGGCTGGCAGTGTGAGCTACTGTGGCGGGTTCCTGGCGTGTGCGTCTGACCTGCAGTGTGGCGGGACTGAGGAGTCTACAAGCAGCACTTTACTCTGCTGCATGTTAGATTTAGCCTTTGCCAATTTAAAAGAAAAAAAAAATTCTGGGCTATGCGCTGCTTTGACAGAACTGCTTCTGATAGTTGATGGTACACATGGCTCCAGACCCAGAGCTGGCGGTAAACTGTACCACCACCATGTTGGGAAGCTGAGGTGGGCGGAGCCAGCAGCCACAGTGGCATTTCAGTCTTACAAAGATGGATATTACACAGAGAATCTGGTTTGTCTTGTCTTTGGGATTTTTAACTACAGAAAAAGATTTGATCGTAAAAACTGTTGAGTTAAATAAATATGTAAATTTTAAAGGTACCTTGACTTCAAAATTTGGATATAAGGATATGTTGCTTTGGAAGAGTCTCTGCTATTGTTTCCACAGAAAGCCAGAGGCTGTGGATTTGTTCCAGATTAAGATACATCAGGTTTGATCAGCCAAGACCACCTGAAAGGTCTCCGATGACACCATGGCCCAGATGATCCAACATCCAAAATGGTTTCAAGGCAACTGGCTCAGAGGTTTACTCTCATGGAATACTCCATAATTCTAAAATTTTCTTTGTGTTCCCATAAGATACAGCGCCCCCCTCCAGCAGGAAGAAGTAAGAGAAACTACGCCCAAATTCCCAGCTGGCTTTGGAGATGGAATTGGCTCACTCCTTCTCTAAACCCAAGCACATTGTTAAAAGAAAAGGTTAGGAGCTTCTTGTGTCCCAAATCAGAAGAGCCCTCTGGTGTGGGACAGAGAAAAACCACTGTTTTATTTAAAACAGGTTGATTATAAATGCAATCTCTTTCTAAAGATAAAAAGGGGATATGATATAGATATGATAGGATGAAAGGGTAGATTAAGGAACTTACTTCTAAAGAGCAACAACTTGTTTAAAATGTTTTACATTGGTATAGGTTTTAGTGTATTGATACAAACTTAAAGGTTAATTTTGTTATACTGTGTGTATATTTCTACTCTTGGTTAAGGTATTATGTTTGTATAGCTCATTTTAAATTGAAATGGATAATTAAAAATAGATTAATAATTAGTCACCTATGATAATCATACTCGTAGCCATGTTAGTTAAGTCTTCTAGATATACATAGAGATATTTCAGATAAAAAGATAATCTTCAAATACTTCAAAGACCTACAGAATATGGCATTTAAAATATTTTTAAAATTTAGACTTTCTGGACAGTTAGACTGTCTGCTCCTGGCAACACTGATTTACTTCAGAGAGGAGGATGGGCATTGAAGACACTTCATATGGAGTTTATCTTCACCTTGACAAAAATAGCCATTTGGACAAGAAACTGTTCTTGCCTGGACTGCTTGATCAATTGGACATGCAGGACCCATAGAAAGGTGACCACTGAACTTTGCTTTCAAAATGGTCCTTCAGGTTCCTGCTTCGCAGAGGAAACTGCCAGACATTCTACAGGACACTGAGAGAAGTGACCAAGAGACTCTAGCCCTGTGGGCTGAAGACAAATGCCCCAACTTTACAAAGGAACATTAGGTGACTGTCCAGGCTGCCAGGTGTCTCTGTCTACTCTTGCAAGACTCCCGAAAGTTACTTGCCTCCTTCTCCTGTTTCTCAGATAATATTATATCCTTCTGAGGTCTTTGATGTGGTTGAAGACTAGATAGTTATAATTTTCTCAGTTATGATAAAAGATAAGTTAGATATAAAACCTTGGACTCACAAATATAAGATAGATAGGATATCTTCTTTAATATTGTAACTGTAATTTTTGTTTTGTTTATGTAATTTTACTATGTAAAAGTTAAAACCTTCCTAAAAAAAAAAGAAAGAAAGAAAGAAAGAAAAGGGGAAGTGCTGTGGATATCACTCTGTGTAAATAAAATTCTGATTGGCCAGTGGCCAGACAGGAAGTATAGGCGGGACAAGAGAGAAGAGAATTCTGGGAAGTGGAAGGCTGGGGGAGAGACACTGCCAGCTGCCACCATGAGAAGCAACATGTAAAGACACCGGTAAGCCACAAGCTATGTGGCAAAGTGTAGACTAACAGAAATGGGTTAATTTAAGATAGAAAAAGTAGATAACAAGAAGCCTGCCACAGCCATACAGTTTGTAAACAATGTAAGTTTCTGTGTGTTTACTTGGTTGGGTCTGAGCGACTGTGGGACTGGCGGGTGAGAGAGATTTGTCCTGACTAGGCCAGGCAGGAAAACTCTAACTACAAGCTACTGGTTAGTAAGGCCCCATAAACCCCTAAATCCAGGCTTGCTCACCGTAAGTAGATGGGAAGACCCTATTGCTGAAGATATCACAGAATTTGGTTGCAAGGCAAGGAGAAATCAATCTTGAAGTGACTAGGAAACCTCTTCTCTGCTGGTTACCTTTTATAATGCTCTAAGGTGTTGAGCAGGATGTGACTTCGAAGTAGAAACAGACCAAGAAAGTACTTCAGGTCCATCAGGGCTCATCTGTGCTGGCCTTTCTTTTTAATTTGTTTAAATTTTAGTTTTGAGATTATAATTATAATATTTCTCCCTTCCCTTTCCTCCCTCCCAACCCTCCCTCAGATTCATGGCCTCTTTTTTCCTTAATTGTTATTGCAAGCATACACACACACACACACACACACACACACACACACACACACACACACACACACACATTTCTAAATATAACCCGAAGAATCTGCATAATGTTATTAGTCTGTATGATTTTAGGATTGATCATTTGGCACTGGACAACCAGTTGGTGTGCTCTTCCCAGGAAAGCTCCCAGCTTTCCTCAGCTGACTGTTGTTCTCTGCTGTTCTCTCTTTCTTCATAGCATTCCTTTCCTTACACTGGATGGGTCCCCTCTCTAATGAGTATCTTCAAGGCAAAAGTGAACAGGAAGATAGTGATGACACTTTCTAGGGTTTATGGCCAGCTAGAGAGAGAGAGGCTCCAGTTTCTGTGATCTGCCCAGGAGCAGAGAAGCTCTGGTTTCTATGATTCATTCTGGAGGAGGAGGGCTGGGGACAGGAGGCAGGGGGCAGAAGGTCACACAAACCTTGCTTTTGAAGCCTTTCCAGTCTTCAGTTCAAAGGGCTCAGCACACCGAGGGCCCGTACTTTGAGGGATCATATTTTGAGCTCTGGAGACACGCAGGGAGTACAGGCCTGCACTGTCCAGGCCTTCCTGGGTTGCACATGACAGAAAGTAACTCACATGCTCATGATCCATAAAAAGCATTTATTGGCTCACAAACTAGAAAGTCAAGGAGACAGCTTGTTTCGCTCACTGTTAGTCTCAGATGTGCAGATGGTGTTGCTAGGCCCTCTCCGTGTCCACTCCTCCTCAACGTTATTGGTCTTTCTCACAAGGGCCAACTTGTTGCTTTCCTGCTGTGGTCTTCCCAAGGCATCCTTGAACCCTTGTCCCTCACCTTGCGTGGCTTGGCATCACCTGTTAACAACCAGCTATCTGCACTTTACTTATTTGAAGTTCTCTACTTCAAAGGGGAAAAACGAAAAGGACAAAAGAAGAGCTTCTGGATTTAAGAAGGAACTGCATTGTGAATGTGGCTAACTGCCTTCTTCAGGCACCAAAGCTGATTCCCATCTAGAGAGAGGGAAAGCAAATGGTACCGAATATATTAGCAATCAGAGGCAATAACAACTTCTAAATATACAATTTAAAAGCTTCACTGTGACTTTAAGATAACTACAATAACAAAGGGCCTAAGGAAGGAACGCCAGTACTGCCAGTTCACAGAAAACAACAGCAATAGGAACACAGGATGCTCCTGGGTCTTGAAAAGGGTAGCTCTGTCTCACAGCCACCGAAGCATCCCTGTTTTCTTTTCACACCAGTCTGCTTAGGACCATTTCCTCTTCTCAAACTGGGAATGGATGCAAGCGGCAAATCGCCATGGAAATGAGGGTTGAACTCACCGTTGTGAGACCTCTTCTTCTCCAGGTGTCTTAATTCTGTGTGCTGTCCTCTCAGGATGTCCCTCCCTCACTCCTGCCCCAGGAAGCACAGGGGACTCACGGCTTCTGAAGTGACTTCAAGCCACCTGGTGTGAGCTGCCAGGTTTCTGGATTGCCAGTCCAGAGGAGATCCAAAGAGGTCTGGTCTTGCCAACAGCTATTGGTGGTGTCTACTTCAGCCTTGGCTTAGGACTCTAAGTTACTTTCTCATGAGATCTGAGATGATATTATTCAATAATAAACAGAACACCGCGACTTCCATCTGCCTGACACTTTTCCTATTTCCAGAGTGTTTCAGATCCCATCTATTCAAAGAAAGACACCTTGTGTTGTCACCTAAATACCAACAGTGATTTATTATAATGCTATGCTACATGGTCATAAAATGAATGACCATGTTCTGCATGGTTGTTTTTCTCAGTAGCAAATGTGTGACTGCACACATATACTCTTTGAAGGTGGTGTGTCCAGAAATGAACTTAATAGATCCCAAATAGGTTTTCATTCTAGGAAGCAGAGAGAGGAGAGTCGTTTAGTCTCACATCCAGGCTCCTGTGGGATCACAAAGAAGCCCTCTGGACAATCAGCTGCTTCGCTGCTGACTCCTCACTCTGCTGACACTCATCTCATGTCTTTACTTTTATGAATATGTAATTTGAATAGCCACCCAACAAAAAAAATCCCGAAACATTTTCCTTGTATTTTATTCTACATACCGTGTTCAACATGTTAGTAGCAAATGTGTTCATATGTAAAGACTATTCCCCACTTTAAAAAGTACTCCACTCCAGGGCTTCAGTAATGGCTCAGAGGGAAAAGTACTTGCCACACAAGTGTGAGGACCGGAGTTTGGATGACACATATCATCCACGTAGGCATCAGTAATCCCATTCCTTGGGCGGTGGAGACTAGGGATTCACCCAGGATAGATAGCTTATAAACCAGCTAGAATCGGTGAATTCCTGGTCCTGTGAAGATCCAATCTCAACAAATGAAGTGGGTAAACATTAAAGAATTCATTTGATGTTGGCTTTGGACCTCAACTTGTGTGAACACATGCACACACACTATACACCCTCCCCCCCACACTTTACACTGTTCCCCCAGAGTGTGTTTTACACACACACATCCTCAATTCTATGTACTTAGTTTTTGCTTTGTAATTGAATAGAAAATACCCTACCCACTAGATTTTTCATGTGATCTCTTTTGACAAGGAGAAATGTCAGTTAGTTAGTTGACTGAAATAACATGACCTCAGGAAGAGCACAAACTATGCCGTGTTCCTGCAGACCTAGCTGCTAACACAAACTTGTTTAGTTACTTAGGAAATAATTCAAAACTAGACACAGTGATGACACACCACCAGAGATCCTTCTGTTTGCTTTATATCATTTTCTGTTTCCTGTGCTTGTATCATTTCACCCCCACACCAGTTTGAAATCCTAGATTCTGATTGTGCAAAAGACTTCTTAGACTTTTATCTGTCCTTGACTTGTCTGTGTATGCTGACTCAAAAAAAAAAAAAACAAAAACAAAACAAAACACAAAAACAAAACAAAACAAAAAAACACTACAGAACTAGCAGGCAAACGATAAATCAAATTCATTCATTAATGCCTTTTCATTGATTTTCTCACTTAAGTCCGGGTATTACTCTCCTGTGGCTGTGTTGAAATGCCATGACCAGCCCGATGCACAAGTGGAAGAGTTTATTGAAAGCTTGTGGTTCCAGGTGAACGAGGGTCCATCACCCACCATCATGACACTGGAGCAGTGGCAGAGAGCACACACCTCAGTCCACAAACAGGAAGCAGAGGCCTGGCTTAGTCTTTCGAAACCTCTAAGCCTCCCCATGACATCCTTCCTGGCAGCATCCTCATCCTCCCCAGACAGCTAGCAATAGGGACTGAGTACTCAAATGTCCAAGACTTATGGGTGCTTCCCATTCAAATCACCATATTGAAGCCATTCCCTGTCATACACACATGCATACATACACACATACACACATACATACACATACCCACATACATACATTTACACACATATAGACAAATGTACACATACATACATGCACACACATATACACATGAATGCATACACACATACATGTACACATATACACACATCTCCCTGAAACACAGTCTTAGCATTTTGTTTTCTTTCACACTAATGGTAAGAACCACATTTGAGGACCAAACAAGACCAAGATAACCTGCTTTATGTCCAATGCACAGAAGACATTTAGGAAAACATTGGTCCAATCGCCTCTGGCTTTATTACATAAGGGGTCCCAGCATGGTCACGACAACTCACTTCCTCGATGAGTGTCTGCCTGTAAGGAGACACAGAGCCCCTTTTGTGTGAAGGAGACTTTGTGAACTCAGCCGCAGGTCCCCAGTCTCCCCTACATCCTCTGTTCTGAACATGTAATTAATTCATAAGAACCAGGTACATAGATGCGGCTCTGACAGTAGATCCATTCAGTGCCAGCCAGATGTGCACCACTCTCAAAGGGACAAAAGGCCCAAGGAAGCAGGAAGCTGCACCCTCCACTGCAGCCCCACATCACCTGGTAATGCCATTTCCAACGTATTTGAGTTCACCCGCACAGTTACAGATGGTTTTTCTAGCCTGAAAGACCAAAGGTTATTGATTAGCCCAGAGCGAGGAGGAAGTCTCTCCTTGAAATCTTTTTTTTTTTCTCCTTGAAATTTTAAGTTTTTCAGCCCAAAGTAACTTAAAAGCCACTTGGAAGGCAATGTTTGTGTTGGTTATTTATTGATATTTAAGGTCTTTTTAAAAGAACTGATACTATTTTCAGGAAATTGAGGAATACATTTCTTTGAAAGTCTGAAACATGGTCTTAGTCTTTTCTTAAACACTGATTTACTGGATGGGCACAGCTGACAGAGGATGTCTCCTTGGAAGACTTCCCCAGCATCTCCGTAGACTTAGCTCCACCCGCTCGCCATCAGCAGTTTGCTGTGGGAGATCTCTCTACCATCTGAAATAACAAAAAGCTAAGAGGAGGGCTTACTGAAAGGAGTTGCTTTAAGATGAAAAGTTATCTTGACACCAGAATCAATAATACTGACATAAAGCAATTAACATGAAGATTTTCTTTTAGGATCTTAAATCAGCTAAACAAGAACAAGATAAATAAATCTATGATTTTTTTTTAAATTCAAATTTAAAAAATCCAAAGTTTTATATTACTATTAGCATTAAAAACTGGAAGTTGAGTGTGGTTGTTTAATGATCTAACACAATTTTTGACCCCACCAATAAAGGGTCATTTGTGCATTATTTTGTATTTGGCCATAGTCAGACCACATCTACAATAATATGTTGAAGTCTGCTGATATTTTATAGAGTATCCTGCTTTGTGTATAAGGTTTTAAGGTAAGGGATTTGGAAATCTTTTTAGATAATGTAAAACAAGATAGGTAGACATTTAATTCTTGGTCCAATCAGCATTGAGAATACACTGTTTAGCACGCACCCAAAGGCCATTCACCTTGACCTAGACCGTGTTTAGCTCTAAGAAGGTCATGCCTCTGCAGTGTCAGGCAGTTCTCGTCCCTTATGCTGGTTTCTGTGATTGTCACTCTAGTTTTCAGTCATTAGTAGATTGTTCTGTGCACTTTCCCTTGGCAAGCATCACAGATTTCAAAGTCTATGATGATACCTTCAGAGTATGTGAAGAGGTTATTTCCTCCAAGCCAACCAGCTTGAGAGAAAGCCAGACCACTGTAAAGGTACCCTCTATGAATTTAGGGCCCTTCATTAAACAGGTTGGAGTTCCCAGAGGCTGTATCAGTTTTGAAAGATAATTACATTTTCAAAAGAACATCCTTTTTAAAAATTACCATTTTATCATTTGCAAGCATGAGCTGATCTTTAAGCATCATTAGGCCGTTTGTATTAATGGGAAACCTTCAATTAATTAAGGATACTCCCAAGCTTTCTTGTCAATTTTAGATCTCAAACAGCCTACAACTAGTGGTTTGGGAGTGCATTTGTTTTCGGTTTTAGAGATATTTTATAAATAAGTCATGCCCTGACTAATGACAATAATCATTTGTTTCAATTACGATTGACTGCTCTTCTCTCCTCAAAGACCTGCTACAAAAGTGTGTGGAGATAAACAGTCAATGATAATGGGCTTCCACATTTCCCACTTCTTAACTGTTTACAGGAGAGAGGGGAGTGGGAGGAAAGAAGGGAGGAAAGAGGGGCTAGAAACAAGAGAGACTTCCTCAGACAGCAAGGTCCATCACAGCATTGAACTAAGCTGGTCTGAAGCAGGGCTGAAACGAAAACAAACGCAAAGCAGAGATCAGAAACTCTGGGGGTTAGATTGTGAGATTGCACCAATACCTCTAATGAGGAACACCTAACTGCTTAGAAAATATTGGTGAAATTATTAAGGCCACTCCACGTAGTTAAAAGGGAGGTTTATTTTGTGGGGTAGCTTACAAATGAAGGGATAGGTTGTAGGGTCTGGCAAAGGTATGGTGCAGTCCGGCCGTGTTCTCTGGAGAACTCTGCTCAGTCTACCTCCAGCGTCCAGGGTCCCAGAACCAAGAGAGATCTCTCCTCTCGATCCTGGGTCTTCTGCTTCCTCCCTCAGCCCCACCTTGTGGGTGTGACCATTACCGAAGCCTCAATGGGGGTTGAAACTTCCAGGCCAAAGCTGAGGTGGCTACCCCCTACAAGAAAATCCCACACACCAGTCCGCGGCTGTTCAGTTTTACAGCCCCTCACTAGGATGATGATGGAGCTTCGGCCTGGAGTCCTTGGGCTGACCTCCTAGAAGGTGGTTTATCTCCTAGTGCTCTCCCATGCTCTTCCAATATTTCTGGTTGTCCTAAGCAAAATTCCCTTTGGTTTCTTTCTTCCTTTTTTTAAAACAATAACTGAAAAACAGTTTCTTGCCTTCCAAAATAAAAGAGACTTGTAAATAGGAATTCATTGTCCTTTATTATTTAATAAGTTGTAATAGCTGCAGGGATGTCAAGATCCCTTGAGATTTGTTTAAGGACTGAAGATGTCCCTACGTGAGATGTATCCATTCATGAAAAGGGTTCTTGAGCTATAAAGAAAGAAAGCAAGGAACTATGTGACATCTAGAGGTCTCACACTGCTTGGGTGGGAACGCTGACAGGCAGTAGCTAAGGGGGAGGCTGTGGTTAGTGTCCTGTTAGCAGACCCTTCTGGAAATCCATCACGTGAGAGATTCTTAAAGCAAGATAGGGGAGCTGAGACAAAAAAAAAAAAAAAAAAAAAAAAAAAAAATCCCAGGAAATATGCACCAAACAGTGAAAAGTCAACTTCCTAATGAAAAGCATAAAGACCAAGCCTCCATAAGGCGAGATGGAAACCCAGAGAAACAGAAAGCAGTAAGGTGGGCTGTCTGTATTTCCATGCCCTTAGAATAGTAACTCTTCTCTCTGAAGGGAGAAACAAAGAAAGATGCATAGGATGAAAATTCTCATGACATATTTAATATCAAAAATGTATTTTAAAGCATTGTGAGAAAGTAACATCCTTTCTACTTACTGTGCTGGAGCTAATTGCTCTTGCCTATGTGAATAAATGAAAAATGAAAGAACAAAGCAATTAGGCAGATGCCAGGGACTTCTGGGCTGCGAACAAAGACAAGGAAATGAGACAATTAGCAGCTACAGAGTGGCAATGCCCAGCAGGATAATTCTGAGATGGTTACTGAGAATTCATTTTGTTGAAGACTGCTCTAAAATTTTTTTAAATTATTTTAAAATTAAGAGTCAATTTTCTTTAAGGATGTGATGATCCCTGGTAGGTGAATGACACTCTAGGTCAGGCCTCATACCCAAGTGTTTTGGGGCAATACAAATAATAGAAAAGTGTGGGGGGACTGGCATGATGTTGGGTGGCTAGGGAGGTGGGGTGTAGGGATGGATCTGGAGAAATACCAGAAATGGGTCGAATATGCTCAAAATGTATTGTGTGAAAATCTCAACAAATTCTATAAAAATATCATTAAAAAAAACCTTCCTAAATATCTAGATAGAAAAAAAAAAGCCAAAAGAGCAAAATGAAGCCATTGGTCTCTAATGAATGTGCAATTATATGAGATTGATGGGAGCCATAAGCCTAAGTGACCCTTGACACACATGCTGCCATATTTGGACTTCTCTCCTCTTTCCTTAGATCTAGGCCTTGCTTAAGTCTCCATAGCACCAGAACCTCTTCCCACAGATACCAGAACCTCTTCTCAGAAATCAGGTGACCGCTCTGCAGTTAGGCAATTAGGCAGTTAGACAAGGGTAGATAGATAACCCTCAGAGCAACATTTCCTGCTGGCTGAACAGCCCATAATTAAGTCCCTTCCTGCTTGCAACCCCCATAACTAAGTCCCTTCCTGCGTGCAACCCCCCTTTGCCTACCTATATATGCCTTGAGAGAAAAATAAAATTTTGGAGCTTGATCAGATGTCCTGTCTTGCTCTCATTCTTTGTGTCTCTTGTCCCTCTCATTTGACAGCCCTCCCTTTCGGTCCCCATCGAAGACCCTGCTGGCCATGGCATGAAATATTTTCTAGCAAAGTTAGACATATACATAGAATAATCAAGATATGGTAGAACTCATTTAGAAATTGAAGAGACTTCTTCTACTTTCTATTTTTGTATCAGGAACAAGGAGCCTTTGTCGTGTGCCATTGAAGACTTAGCGTACATGGACCTTCAGATAAACAACTCCCTGGACTCACAAGCCACTTGAAGATAAACATGGCACTCGGAAAGCCGTGTTACCCTTAAGCCTGGGCTTGGGAATCAATTGGCTGCAACCACTGTTATGACATGGTCTAACAGCATGAAACTTGTTTGTATGAACATTAAATAACAATTTGAACAACCTTAATGTCAGGGTTCTCCCACACTTATCTCATAAACTAAATAAAAAGATTGACCTTCTCTACCACACAGTGCCAGATTGGAAGCACTAAGTGACAGGGGAAATGAATTATTAAGATCATTTATGAACGCTCCCATCACACATAAGGCAAGATCATAATAGCATTTTATTTTGCAGCCACTTGAAGCGATCAAACTACAGGGTCTTGCTGGACCATAACTGTTGACTCAGATCTCTTCTTTACATCCACAGATGGTTTTACCTTATGGTGTATACTCAATTCATATCACTTACTCCTTCTTTTCCTTTCTAGTGCACAATCTCACCATACTAGTCGCAGAAATTAATTTTTAAATGAATAAAATGAAGTGACTTGTTTCTAGATGTTAAAATTTTCTAAGAGAAAAAAAAAGAAAAAAAAGTCTCAAAACCCCAAAGACCTGTAATTCTCAGTAAAGCCTTTGCTCGTAGTCATGGAAGAATTGGGAAACAGAATTTGCATTCAACCAGAGACTTTTGTTTTATTTAAGACAATGTAGTGTCTGGGTCAGTATGGAAAAGTGTCTACTTTAATGTGATTTTCTTAGACTCTGGTGACTTTTAAGAATCTTTTGAAAGGGGGCTGAAAGAATGCTCTTCAATTCATTTCCAGAGAAAAATGTGAAATAATCGTAAAGACCTAGGTGGTGCATATATTACCTAAAAGTATTCATTTCTTTTCCATAGGCCTGTAGCACTGCACTTTTAAATGCATTTGAACATATAGTACCCATTTCCTCAAGGTATCCCCCTAACCCCTTGTAACATGCTTTAGCCTGATCAAGATACAGGATCCTCTGCAGGCCCAGAGCACGGATAGCTTTCCACATGCTGTCTTCTCGGGAGCACGTTGTGTTAACACTCATCCCTAACACCTTAGAAATTGCAAAAGAGCTTTCTACTGTCAGCCACATTATTCATCATGTAAATACAGTGTGCTGAGAATTCCAAGCTCCACACACCAGAAGATGGTTTCTAAATGAACCCATCTCCTTCCTCAGTGTGCATCAGAAATCCCCACTCTGTATGAGAGTATTTGCTGAGTCAAATTCCAGTTTTACCTCATGAAAAATGCTAATTAGATATTGTTTAGGCCTATGTTTTTATTACTAACTAAGGGTGTCCATTTACCTGTCCTTTTGGAGAAATGAAATTACATGCCTACACATGGGGATGATATGAGTACATCACACACAGTCCCAATGTCATATGAGAATAGTTTCCTATTGCTAGTTGGAATGTTAAACTTTCTTTTGTAAACATTCCTCACACCTGGGTGTTTACCAAATTATAAAGCCCTGGTCACCAAATGTATAAAACTGTGCTGTGATCCACCATTCATAGGGCGCATATTTTTTTACAGCCGTAGTACTTGGCTAGAACTTAAGACATTGTTTATAGCAATGGGTTAGAGCCAGTTATGTCCTATACAAATATGGATGGGACACATTTGGTTGCAAACATTTCAAATATATACATCATCCAACTGGAGAACCATAGGATTCATAAAAAACAAGAGCCTATATAAAGTAAATGAGTACAACCCCAACCTCATACCCCCACTTCTCCATCTTTTGGATGGAGAAAAGCTTGTAAGATACACAATTAAGACACACAATGCCCAAGTCCTATCTTTGTATTAAACTATAGAAAGAACCCCCCAAAGTGTAGTCCTGTTATCTTCTATTTTATATAGCTTCTACAATATGTGAGCTTTATTACCAAAAATGTATCAGTGCATAAAAACATTACTGATTAGCCATAATAATAATCATAAAATTGCCCAAACCTGATAATTCAGTTCCTAAACTGATTGCCACATTAGCTGATAACTAATCAATAATAATTTTCCTGCCTTAAGATGAAGTGGGATGGAAGAAGAAGAACTGGTATTTTCTCTTAGATGGTTATGAGCTGTTCACTTTAATTTATTGTACTTCTGTGTTAATGCAAGTACATTCTTACCCCTATTCCTCCGAAGAACAGCACGCAGAAAGTCAAAGGAATTAATAGCAGCCTGAGGTCATACAGCTAATCATGGAGCTGGAATTTAAATTTCAGGATCATTCCTCCACCAAAAAACTTCCTCACTGTGTAAATTGAGCTGCTACCCCCACAAATGAATAATGGTAAATAAAAACCTCAAGGAAAGGCAGGGGGTATTGTTCCTGCATGTTCCCCATTTATTCCCTTCCTCCCTAGCATCTCAAATAACCATTGCATCCCTGGTGATCCTAAGCATTTGCAGAGGAACATGAAAAGCACTTGTGCTGAAGAACTAACTGATTGACTAACCATTCCAATATGTATGGTGCAGCAACCTTCGCTGCTCTGGGAGCCTGGGAAAATGAGATGTAGAAGAAAAAGAACCCCACTTCCTTTTATTAGAGCAGAAACATAAAAGAGGATGCTAAGCAATAACACACATGAACCTTCATTTGCAATTACTTCTCTGTTGACTCAGTCGAGTGCCATGGGTCATGTGATAAACTGTAGTTTGGTCACTTCAAAGCATAACAACTTCCTTCCTTGGAGCAGTCACAGAATAACTGCCCATGTTGTAGGTTCCTATGTATCTCTACAATTAGCCTTTTGGGGATAGCCGGTTACTTGATATTTTTTCTCTATCCTCACCCTGGCCCTGGCCTTTTAAGTAGTCTTCAAACCCTTTTCTACACATCCTTGTGGCTGTGGTTTGCTAAATCTTCTATATATCTTTTCAATGGAATCTTTCAATTCCTGATATCACTTTGCTTTTTCTTTCATTGTTCTTCTTTCTAAGTTACAGGACACAGTCATCCCACCTTCGGGAAGATGGTACTGTCCACTTATTTAAAATTATATCAACCCAATTTGATGGCCGTTCCTTATTCTTCACCAACTGACATAGTTTATTCGCCACAGTTACGCTGTTTCTCTGATGAGAGTGTGAACTCTATGGAAAAGGAGATTTTATTTTATTTATAGCAACAATATTGAAGTGGTATTTGACAAATGCAGATCCCAAATAGACACAAATGAATGAATTAAAAACTGAACTTCCCAAATGGTCTTTGCAGTCAGTATCACTTCCTTCTAGCACATAATACAGAGCACCAGAGTAAACTTTAAAAACAGTGCTATTGAATGTCATCTTTGGTCCATGAAATGTCAATCTTCAGGGCCAACATCAAGCTTGCTATCTGTACTTTTTGAAAAGAATGACAGAGAAGCTATTATTTTTCAAAGCCCCTGAGTTTGAGAATTACGACCTAAGAGTCAGGTAGGACCAAGTTACTGCCTTTCTTTCCCTCATCCCCAAGACAGAGCTGAAATCTGGGAATAGAATTCCAGGCCTACCCCAGTTTGAGAATTATGACCTAAGAGTCAGGTAGGACCAAGTTACTGCCTTTCTTTCCCTCATTCCCGAGACAGAGCTAGAATCTGGGAATAGAATTCCAGGCCTACCTGTCATGCTTCACTCTGTGACTTACCTTCTGTTTACCTGGATCCCAGTTCACTGGACAATATCTTCCACTTCATCTTTCATGTGTGTTGATTCTGCCTGTGGCATCTCCTCTTTGTGGTTACCAATGCCGGGCTTACTATGGTTCACCATGCATGCATGCCAATATTCACTATGGCTACATATTTTCCCTGATCAGGGTGTGTGAGTGTTGAGGTCTTTGACCGAACCACTCGACTAAATGATCTAAGATTTCATACATTTTCCTTACCATTTCCTAATCTCTGACTCTGAGTAGGCATTTACTGATACTTTTTGAAGAAATAAATTAACATAGAGCTGAGGACATTTCAGAGCTAACTAAAAACAATGCTATTGATGATAGCTGCAGATAAACTGAATGGTATCTCAATTCCAAGGTTGAGGGAGATTATTAACTGGACCTTTTAGACTCATCTGGATAAAAGATCATTTTATCAACTCACGTTACTATAATTTGCATCTTGCCCTTATAAAGAGTAAAGGTCGGAGTACTGAGCAGAAGCAAGCCTCAAGGTCATCAAGTCAAAAGCTTTTTAGGCAGAGAAACAGCAGCTGAAACATCTTTATCTGGAATCGTGCTCAGGGATCTCTGAGCATAGAAAGAACAATGGGAAAACCCAGAAAATCAGTGCTTACAGGCAGGAGGGGACCACAGTAGGGAGTCTGGAGCTTGTTGGAGTGAGTTTAGATGGCATTGAAGGGATATATGCATATAAGGGTTGCACTTTGATGGCTGAGTTGGGAAGGCTGCTAGGGTAGAAAAAGCTTCGGGCTAAGAGAATAGGGTGATGTTCGATGAGTTTACCGCACCAATTCATGGCCTAAGTGATAAGCTCCTGCTCCAGGTGCAGGTGAAGACAGGAAGCAGATGAACTAACATTTTTCAATCCAGTGGTAACTTTTAAAATGAGAAGTCACAGTAAGACAAGTTGGGCCAATTTTATCGTGGACTATAACTTGGTTTATGAGCTCTGCATATTACAGACACTCTCCTAAGTAATTGTTTTGTTTAATAACTCCAGTCTTTGGATTCACTAAATACCAAATTGAGAACTTAAGGGTTTTTTTTCTAAGTAGCGGATCATCCAAAAGTAACTTATTTTTGGATATCACTAGAAACATATTCTTGTTGACATTTGCATGTGGGGTCTCTGTACTAAGCCCACCCATGAAGTAAAATAATGAAGGTTTCCCTTTTGGGTTGAACACATAGAAGGTGAAAAGAATCCAGTGCCTTTATTCTTCCCTCTGTCTTGGCTAATCCTTCACTATCCTGAAAAACTGGTTGCAAATATTCCCAAAAGGAGGTCACTAGGCTTCCTGTTAAATTATCATAAAAAAGTAAGTTCTTTAGTTTTGTTTAGAAGAAAGCAGTATCCATTTCCATAAAAGCTGGTGTAAGCAGTGTCTCTGGCCACAGTACTGAGAAACCTCTACTGAGGAGCAATGTCAAACTCAGACTTGGAGACTGACGTAAAGGTCCAGAACCAGACAGTCACTGGCACTTTCTTCCTCAAAGCTTGGGCAAGCAATAGTCACTTCTCCAAAATAAAGAAGTGTTGAGATTGCAGCAGCATTACAAGTAATAAGTCTAAAGTTCAACTCACAACATGTCTTCTCTACTTCCAGTCCATCTTAAGTCTACTTTCTTGTTTTTTAATCACCTTTCCTACTGTTTTGAGTAAAAAAGAAATTGGAATAAAAACTTGATGGGAAAATTTGTGAGCCCATAGCAAGTGTAATCAGCAGCTGTATGAATAAGGACATGCATAATATTAAAATACTGAAAAAAATTCAAAGCTTATTTGACATTTGAAGAATTTGAGTAATAGAAACAATATTTAATTGAATGGACACTAAGCATTTTATGCAATTTTAAGTAATAATATTAAGTAAAAGAACATACAATTAAAGAACATTTACAGTATAAAGTTTGAATACTTTTATGGCAAATATAATAAGAAAATTCAATGATGAGCCTAACATCTAAAAGTTGTGATCAAAATTTGAGAATATGTAGTTAAAACTTCTTATAAAATTATCACATATTAATAATACTAAATTTAAAATTATAGCATATTTTTAGAGTAGTAATGTATTGATAATAATTTTATGACACTGAGAGATTTGGTATTGTATATAGACTTTTTCTCATGATGGGTGGTCTCATCAGGTTACTGGCTTATTTATTATTTACATATATTAGAGCTTCTGAATGTCCAATTAGAGGTTATTAAGAATGAAACTGCTTGAAGGATTTCTTAGATAATTGTGTATGTAAAAATAAAACATGGATTCCTAAATTATGATTTCAGTAGTAACAAAGGATGACTCACTATCATAACAAATAAGGAAAAAAACTGGAGACATGAAGAGGGCATTGGCATTGCTGAGTTCAGCTGGTAATTCCTAGGACACTGGGAATTACTTTTCGATAATGGTATGTCTGGTAACAATATAAAGAACAGAACCCAAACATAATAGAAATCTGTGGAGACTCTTAACTATTAGAAAGAACTAGGTACAAGGACAGTAATAAGAGGCAAGGTTGAGCAGGTCATGGGCATACTTAATTGAATGTGGCATCCCTGTCATCAGGATGAATGGGCAGACAACAGGGAAATTTAGCTACATAATAAAAATGAAATGAAGGGCTGCAGACAGAATTGGACGACCCAAATGCAGCAATCCAGTGAATTTAGAGTCCTTTTCCTAGTTTTAGGAAGTATAGCCATCTTTAGGTGCAGAACTCAATGACTACAAGAAAGAACAGTCCTTCAAGAGAACAATGTCTAATATTGAGGTAAATATCCTGATGTATTAATTTTCTAGTCTTTTCCAGAAGAAGCTTTTAGATCATGCAATTGCATTCTAGAGAAGGAAAAACTATTAGATATTTGAAAGTTTGTGGAACCTAAGGTCCAAGTTGATGCTCATTCCAAGAGACATAGGCATCAAGATGGCACATGTCTACATTCATTGAACCTCTCTTCCCCTGCAAAGGGCACCAACTCCTCTTGGCCGAAGTTGGCACAATTTGAAAGTAGGATTTGTTTTTCACCATGTAGTCTCTCTCAGCTCTGTTATCTAAGGGCTTACCAAGTCCTTGATCTAGTGACATGAATAGCATCTTACCTAATGTGACATCACACCAAAGACTCATTTTTTTTAAAAAAAAGTGAAATGTCAGCAAACCTCCTCTTGGGAGTCATTCATTGTGGGTGCACATCCTGTAGCATCCAAAAATTACCAGCGTCCTAGAGCAACACAATGACCTTATGATGCATTGAAGGTATTAGTTTGGAAATGTGAGCCCATAGGAGAAGGCCCCATTTTCTGTGACAAAGTACATCACAGACTAATAATTTTACGAAATACTTCCACCTCATTCAACTCACACATGGCTCCAGTAATCAAAAGCTGCTAGCATTAGGACAGACCTTACTGCCCACTGGTCTAAGGAACACATTTCCTATGACTCCATATTGTCCCTTATATTTCAGGGCCCTTACTCTTGGACTCTAGTTTGAATATGTCATACCATTAAAGACACAAATTCCAGAGGCACAGTTTACTGGGAGCCATCAAATTACAGTCAGTGACACTCTCTAATACTGAGTATCACTTCCCTTGTGTTACTCCTTGGAACTCATGCCTCAGCCAGTCATGTGGCTGTGTGTCTAGTCACTTCCAGACAGAATCACTGTTCCAGGTAAAAAGTAAACCAATCCTTTGTCATTCCATGTGACCCTATATTTTGGTTTTAGGATTTTATTTATATAGTTGTCAGAAAAGATTTTCCCTGGTCTTTGAGAACATTTAAAAATATTAATGTCTAGTTTCCCAGACATTTGATTTCTTTCTCTGCTTTTATTTATGAACATCCTATAGGCAGATAGAGGAGGTCAGGAGCAAAGAGTTTTCTCTTTCATAATGAAGAAGGGTTTGCCCCTCCCCCCACTCAGGGCTCAGGGAACTCTGCAGTAGAGAAGGTGGAAAGATTTGTAAGAGCCAAGTGGAATGGATGACTCCAAGAAGACAGTGTTTTCCAGACACAACAGGATTGACACATATGAACCTACAGAACTCTTGGTAGCATGTGCCGGGCCTGTAGATATTCATGCCACATAGGGTCTTGGCATTCAGACAGGAAATGGACATGGGCTCCCATCCCTAACCAAGAAGCTATCCCCAGCTGACATGCATTTGCAAAGGAAAAATTAGTTTTCTCCAATGGAGTCTCACTGAGTATAGTATAGTGACCACACTTAAGGGTAGACCCATGCCCAACAGTAGACGGTCAACAAAAACCAACTCAATGGTATTTTTGTAGACATTTTGTCTCATTTTTAGTTGTTTGGGCATTTTTTTTGTTTTAGTGGTCTTTTGTTTGAATATTATGATTTCTAATTTTGTGTTTTCATAAGTTTTGTTTGTGCATATGTTTGTGTGTGTGTGTGTGTGTGTGTGTGTGTGTGTGTGTGTGTGTGTTTCATGTGTTTATTTCTTCCCCTACCCCCATTCTGGTTCATTTGTTTGTTTGTCTGTTTGTCTTCTAAAGAGAAAAAGGAAGGACATGGATTTGGGTGGGTGGATCTGGGAGGATTTGAGGGAGAGTAAATTGTGATTTTTTTCCAGTTATAAAAAGGAATGAGTCTGGCTTAGCACTTCAAGACTGAGGTTTATGAGAGAGTAAAAAAAGAGGAGAAAAGAGAAGAGAAGGGAAGAAAAGAGAAGAGAAGAGAAGAGAAGAGAGGAGAGGAGAGGAGAGGAGAGGAGAGGAGAGTAGAGAGAGGGGAGGGGAGAGGAAGGCAGGGGAGAAGAAGGGAGGGCAGAGGAGGGGAAAGGAGGGGAGAGAAGAGGAGAGGCAGGGGGAGGGGGAGGAGGGGAGGGGAGGGGAGGGGAGAAGAGGAGAGGAGACAAATCCAGAAACTTCCCCCACTGCACACATAGTTTTCTAGTGAGTTAGCAGAGGACCACCATTGCTATAGGGAGAGCGCTTGCTTTGCTGAGGTTTATATTTGGAGGGTATTTACTCATATTTTAATCTAGTGAGAAACTCTAGTTTCTCACTCATGAAGTTAAAATTCTCCTTACCTACAGGATGTTTCCCAGATTGGAGCGCAGCCGTCGGCATGAGGTATTGCTGAAGATTTCCTTTGTCCCTACACAGTTGGTAAGCTAGGGTAAGAGGAATGGTTTCCAGAAAATACACAGCGACAGAAACTGCGTTAGAAGACAATGCAAAGGGTGACAGAGAAAAGGCATTTCCAGAACTTTCTTTCAGCTCTCTAAGATCACCCTATTAGTTTCTGAGCAAATACTTGCTTCTCTGATTTAAGCGACCTCCTTTAAAGGTGGCCTAAAAGGAAGCAATCTTCTGGGTAAAATAGCGTGAGTGAGCTCACAGTGCCTGGCTTGTCCACATACCATCAAACCAACTTGAGGGTCTGATCCGGCTGAAACTTGGGAGGTCTGAATGCCTGTGTGCTTCTTAGACTCACAGCAAGGGCCTCCCGATGGAGAAAATTATAATTCTAAATGGTACCCCAAATAAAAAGGAGCAGGGAAGATGAGCCAGTAGAATGGGAAAATTCCTTAACCCCATACCAACAGAAATGGAAAGTAGAGCTACAAGTAAGCTGTTAGATAGACGAGAATATTCCTAATAAATAACATTCTAAAAATACACGCATTCATATGTATAGTTCAGGTTTCATTACTATAACAATTTTATGAGGTAAGTAGATGTATAAAGGGAAAAGGTTTACACTGGCCTAAGGTTTTTGAAGCCCTAGACCATGATTAGGATGACCCCACACGTGTGGGCTCTGGTGTAGGGTGTAGCACACACAATACTCCTCCTCGGTTTCTGTTCAGAAAGGGGCAGGCCTCCCATGGGTGTCAACAAACATGCATATCAAGGAGCAGTAGGACTAAGCTCCTCCCCTTGCATTAAGACTGGGCAAGGCGAACCGATGCGAGGAATAGAGCCCCCAAAGCCAGTCCAAGCATTAGGGACAGCCCCTGCTCCCTCTGCTAAGAGTCTCACAAGTAGCCCAAGCTACACACCATGGCACATATGGCCATTCTTCAACACTAGCACCTGTGTCTCTATTTTTCTATGTATCAATATACTGAAGCAGAGAAGCCGCCATTGGAGAGGAAGTCACATGCAAAGAAGATAAGAAAACACAGAATCTGGCACATAGCAGTGTGTTCACTAGTAATTAACTATACCCTTAGGTAATAATGGGAGAATGGATTGCTTGTAGACTTTCAGTATCAAATATTTGTCTAAAACCAGGACAACAAATCTAATTATACTCATTATTTTTAAAAAGTGATTTTCTGCTCATTAGAGGAAATTATGTTTACTTATTTATTTACTCTCTCTCTCTCTCTCTCTCTCTCTCTCTCTCTCTGTGTGTGTGTGTGTGTGTGTGTGTGTGTGTGTGTGTGTGTGTGTGTGTGTGTGTGATTTGTATGTGGTTGCCTATAGAGTACAGAAGAGGGTCATAGGATTTCCTGGTGCTAGAGCTACAGGCGGTTATGAGCCGCCTGACGTGGGTGCTGGGAACTAAGTTTGGGTGCTCTAGAAGCACAGTAATTGCTCCAAGCCTCTGAGCCATCTCTCTAGTTACTAGAAGAATTCTTCCATATTATGAAGACTCGATGTTTGTGTTGAAATGTGATGAAGAAAGACAGGTTTCCCCTATAAAAACACCCAACAGTAGGCAGATATAGTGCCTATAATTTCTAGCTACTTATAAAGCTGAGACAGGAAAATCGCTTGAGCCCACTAGTTTGAAACTAACATGGGCAATGAAACAAAACCTTGTCTCACAAATAAAATAGAAACAAACAAAAGAAAACCAGGAAACTATGCAATGTTCAGAGTGCTCATGTCATCCAGGAGGCTGGTGTTCCTTGGTGACCATCAGTTTGTCGGACACCATCACACCCCTTTTCAAGTCTACTCTGTGTGTCCCAGCCTCGACACTGTGAATATTGAGGATCTTCGCTGTGAAACTGTCCTGAGCATCGCAGGGCTTTGTGCAGCAGTCCTGACCTCCACACAACAGATCAGCAGCACCTCTTCACCCATGCCCCTTACATCGACAAACAAAGGGTCTGTAGACAGTGCTGGATGGCACTCTAAAGACAAAACTGACACCAGCTACGAACCACTGTTGCAACACTAAGGCAAAATTACCGGAAGTACGGGTATTTTGATAAACGTGACTTTGGTTACCTGCTTCCCAGGGATGTGAGGCTGAGCTTCTCTTGATATACGGAAGCAGCTTCAATGCTGCAACAGAAATCTGAGAGCCATTGCCGTGAACACCCACAGTTTCTCCCTTGTTTGAGATCAGCCTACTGCTTTCAGACTCTGCCTAGGAGTCACCCTTGGCAGGAAGGTTTAGACGAACACATTAAATTAAAAAAACAAAAAAGGGAATTTAAAAATGGTTCAGCGGTGACAGAAACATCAGATGTTTTAAACAGGAATGCAGATTATACGGGCTCTTAGGTTGGGAAACCTCAGGTACCCCTGTTTTTAAAGAGTCTGGCTGCATACCAATTGAGCTCTTGTTCAATATTAACACCTCAAGTGGAGAATTTGTCTCATCTTGTTCAAGTCATTATTCATCACTGACACTATCAGAAATTTGCTATAAAAAAAAGATTTTTAAAAGTACTGTTTATTAATCTTCCTACTTTTGGATTTCAACATGTATTTGATTACTAAAGCACCAAGCTGCACTCCATGGAAACTGTCGGGTTCCTTCTTTTGTGGGATTGGTGGCTAAGTGTAAAGAGAACAGTCTTCATGTACCTCCTCTTCAAACTCATCTGAAGGAACTCAGGGAGAAAGAAGTTATCCCATGGTACTAAGCAGTGTCACTATTGAGCTCTGTCCTCTTGGATTCAGCCTGGAGCCTGCCTAATGGGCTTAACTTCAAAAAGTTCTGCTCCTTCAATTCTGTGTTTTCTCTTTCCTGAGCTCTCTCTATTAAGTGCAGCTGACAGAATTAGGGCAGACACGAGGATCAAGGACATCCAGTTACTGACAATGACTGGACATTTCCCCCCCTAAAAAGATAACCCTCCTAATAGTGTAACCTAGGAAACCTACCATGGACATTGCAGCTAATAAACGGCACAAAGAATGGGTTATGTGTAAGTCCAGACCTTAAGACAGACTTAGAACCATAAGACATTAAGACAAAGTGAAGTTTTGGAAAGCAAAAACCTCTTACGATGGCCAGAGAGGTGGTTCAGTGGATAGGAGAGCTCAGGATACCAGTATGGTACTCCATTTTGATACCCATAATCCACATTTAAAAATCTGTATGGGACTGCATGAGTCTGTAACCCTTGACCTGGGGTACTCAGGGGAAGAGGAGCAGGAGGGTTACTAGGGGCTTGCTGGTCACCAGCCTAGTGAAAAGCAAACAAGCTTAGGTTCATGGAGAACAATGGTTCAAAGAAATAAGACAGGAAATTTCAGAGGATGACAGCTGCTGTCTTCCTCTGGCTTCGGCATACACAGGTACATGCATCCACATACAACAATGTGTATACACACATACACATACAGGAAACACATTTCTGAGTTCACAGAGACTAAAGACAGGAAGAAACAGACTCAGAAAAGCAGAAGACTAAGAGACTTTTTTAATTTTGAGGAAACTGATTTTCACTTTCCTATCACTGTACTTAAAAATACAGACACTCCACCAGAAGATATGAAATGGTTACATGTATTACCATGGAATGAGGGAAGCTAGATTTGGGTGGCAGCTTGTCTAACAGTCAACTGTTTGCAGATAAACAAATGATGGAAGGCACTGTGCTGTGGTTTCCTTCTTCAGACTCGGGGGACGAGAGCGTTGAAATGGGGCTTTCCACCTCTCCCTTCTGGGGAGGCGTAAGGACACTTACCTTTCATGGACATGCTCTAGATGTTTCAGTCATGGTTTTCTTTCAACTTTTGAGGGGGTTTTTTTGTTTGCTTTTTGTTTTTTTGTGTGTAAAATACTTATCAACTATGAGTTGTAATAATTATTCTTGCTGCGTGGCTGGGAAGCAAAATGAAATTTTAGGATGCTGACTTCTCAAATCTTCCCAGGATCCTAAAGAGCATCCTTTCTACCTTTAGGTCTTTATAATTTCTCAAGTCTAGACAGATATATTGGTGTCCAGTGTCCCTAAAATACAAATTTCAGAGTTCTGCTCATTTCATTTCTTTAGCAGTAAAACACACACACACACACACACACACACACACACACACACACACACACACACACACACCTTTCAGTCTCTCCTGAGCCTTTCCCTGACCACTCCACTGGCTTGACTTCTAATCTTCTTGTGTGTTTCCCTCATTGCCACATTTTATGTGATCTGGAGTGCTGTTTGTTCTATATGCTGCATAGGATTGAGCCTCAAACATTTTCATTAGTAAAGAGCTGGCAGTTCCCATGGGATGGGATACAAGGGTCAAGTTTGCCACAAGATTCAGAAACATAGTAACTGAAAAATCTCTAAGAAACCTAATAGGAATCTTCATCAATGCTTTACCTGGGTAAGAAAGAACCACCTTGGTGTAAACTGTCTTCTAGAAAGTGGATACTGGGGTGGAGATGGGTGAGCTAGAGACTCGTCAACTGTGCTTTTGGCATCAAGAATTACAGAATGTGAGAGAAGGAAGCAGCATGGGCAGATAGATAAATCAGGCTACAGAACGATTGCATGCAGAGGACACTGGAGACAATTGTGTGGACTAGACACTTACTAGAACACGGAGGATTCTACAGCCCTGTACAGTCTTGAGCTATGGGCTTTTTAAGAAGAGGCAAGCAACTTTTCAAAATGAGATCATTACCAGAGAGGGCTGGCACCAGAACTGTGGTGGCATTTGTGACTATATCAGAAATAAGTCGTTTAGTCCTTAAGAGAGATCTGGGAGGCACTGTACATGGTGCAAATCATATGTCTGCAAAGACTTCAGGGCCTGGAAGGTAGAAGACAGATCTAGTCTAGATTGAATCTGGCAAGACTTAATCTGTGTCAGCAACCTGCTTTAGACTTTTTTTCTACATTCTTCTCTGTATCCGAGTCCTCCGAGGGACAAATCACTAAGACCATTTCTCCTTTGCTTGGACTTGAACCTCTGATTGAAACACCCTGAGCAAGCCACACCACAGAAGCCAACTCACGACGTCCATCTAACCCTTCACTGACCCAGCTCAGTCTTTGCTTGTTCCTTTCATGACACATAGCCTCTTCCACCTGATCTGTTCATGCAGGCATTTGAGTACGCCCCACTTTGTGGGACCCTATATCTGAGAGGTGCACATAACTCTGTCTGTGAGCCACAAAGCTCCTTGCACTTAGGAATCACATTGGCATCACCCAGGGTAAGGCCTGGTGTGTTGACATCACCCACAGCATATCCACTCCTCAAACCCAGATCTACCTCAGTCTGTTGTATAGAAAGCGACATGTTTTAAAGTACAGCTTGTGCACGGGTTTCACTTTGTTCCCACCCTACCTGAATGCTGCTGTCTCATTGAGGTCAAAAAGCACACTGCTGCAGACTGCAAGAGAGCAGGAAATCTCACAATAGAGGCTTCTGCTCAGCTGTCCCTCCTTAGGCACACTGCAGGACAGGAAACAGGCACCTCCTGTCAACCCAAATGGCCTTATTTATGAAGCATATCCACAGGAATAAGAAAGACATGCATATAAAACAAGTTCATCATATACCCTGGACCTGGTTTAAAAGCCAAGCTTACATAAATCAGAATTTTTTGAAGAGTCAACATAATTTCAGATTTCACCATCATTTCCTGAAAGTACCATCTGGTAAAATTGGCTTATCACCTCACTTTAAATGTACGTATGAGATTTCCTCCTTACAGCATTTCCCCAAGGGATGAGAGAAAAAAAATTACAACTGGGAAGTTTTATAAGAGGGATTAGCTACAGTCCCTGAATGAGACGCCTTCTCCCTCTGTGAGCACACCTGCAGATGCTAATAACTGATTCTCGCAATTTTCCTCTTGACTTGAATCAAAATTGGCAATAAATGTATACGTCTCAAATAGCGATTAAAAAAAAATCCTGTGTTTACTAGTTCATAAAGCTGGTTCCTTCCAGTTTACCAGTGGGGAGGGATGGGTATGCAGGGAGCAATTAGGGATAAGATAGCCAAAGAAACAGTTATTTGGAAAAAGAAACCTACATGTCTGGCTCTCTCTATGAATTATGACTATTCAAAAGGGGGAAAAGTCTGAACATTTGCCAAAAAGACTGGCGTGTAAAGGGACAGCTGGAGTCCTCGGCGAGGGTTACAATGCATTGCTTGTTTCATAAAGGAAGAACGGAATTACTTAACACAGCGACTCACACATTGCTTGAGACACTGGCACATCGTGAACTCATGAAGCATTTTCTTCAAAGGGCAAGAGCTGGGTATTTCAGGAAGGTCATTGACAGCACTTTGGGTACAGACGTGCTGACCTTCCCGGTGAGGACTTGCAGCCTTTGCGGCGGGTGGACCCAGTCTCTGTGGATGCCTTCACTATGCTATAAGGTTTATACAGGATGCATTGTGTAAATCGCCAGCCCTAGTTCCGAATCCCTTGGGGGCTCAGGAAAATCTAACCAAATAAAATAAAACTCCACTGTATTTTTTCCTTTGGTTGAGATGCGAATAACATTTTTCAACAAGAATGTGAACAAAATATATAAACAAGGCTCAAAGTTGGAACATCAGGACTCTAAAGTCTGAACGCCTTAAACAACATGATACACATGAGTGAAGAAGCGTGGAAGCGAAACCGGAAACCCATTTGAGCATCTGTCCCAGAAACCAGCTGAGGCTCTGTGACCACTGAGCTAGAGGTAAATCTGCGGGCTCCAGGCTCCAGCATGTACTCAACAGTGCTGTGAAGATCACTTTTTGCTACCAGGGTCAAGTACCAGCTTACTGAGAGAGACATATCTTTTCCTGACCCCAAATTTACACAAGGAAACAAAAAGCATTTGAAAGTTTGATTGGACAAACCAGTTTCAATGAACTGGGATTAATCTTGTGCAACTGGAGTTTATGTCAGAGACTTTCCAAGTTGGTATATATGTTACTCTTTGTTAATTCGTGTTTATTGGGGATATCAGGGCATATTATTAATTGAAATTTACTTTATATCTGATTGACTTTAATAAGTCCCATGCTTTAGTAGATACTCATGATGCTTATAAATATGAAAATATATCTCGGTGAACAAATAAACCTCAAAGAAAAGGGAGCAAATTTCACAGTGAGAGAGCCTCCTAGAAGGATCTCCTTTTAGTACTCTTAAGGTAGTGAGTCTTGGTCAATGCCTGTACTGTGGCCAGTATAACTCCTGGCTGATGGCCCAGGAGTTGTTCAAGTTCAACCCTCAACCAGAAGAACAGAATGAATCACTTACCATCAGACAACTCTCCATAAATTTGTTAGATCTTTATTATTTATTTGTGGTGAACCTTAAGTAGGAAGAAATGATGTTTTGCAAGAAGGTCCCAGCTACCAGAGAAGTTAGTATGCTTTGAAATGCCTCTTGACAGAATAGCCAATTGAAAAGAATCTATTGTCACCAGAGTTTTATAAAATTCCCGAAACTCATATTAATAATAAAAGATGTGAAAGGAAATAAGAGAAAGCCACACTGTTTCATGCTCCATTCAGTGGATGACACATTAGTGCTCTGAGGGGTTCATTACCATCTCTATTGAGGGGTCACTTTCTGTTTCACTGTTCAGGTTTGCCTATTTTTTTATGCCCCTAGACTAAAACAAATCTATTTAGTGGTTTTTTTTTTTCATCCAGTTTTCACATTTTACTCTTTCTCATTTCAGAGAACGTGTTTTACAGACGAGGTGATGTCTATACTTTTTGATCATATTACACAAAGAAACAAAGAAAGACTCACAAAATTTGGCATAAAGGCACTTACCATATATTTAGCATTTTTGTTCTTTCTATTTTCATCTATTTTATTTCTGGGGCCAGCTCTCACCACATAGCTCAAGGTGGCTTGGGACTATGTTACTCCTGAAGTCTTGAACCTCCTGAGTCAGACTCCAGAACCCAGGTTTTAGAGGCTGCCATATGCCATCACTTGGCCATTTAACATTTTTCAGTGTGCAGTTCATTAGTGACAGGTAAATTCATAGGGTTGTACAACTTGACTACATTTCAACTTGTAAAACTGAAACATCATGCTCAATAAACAGTCTCCCACATCCCTCTGTCTTCTGTTCTTGGTAGCTACTAACCCCCCCCCCCCCCACTTTTAATATGATTTGAACACTCTTGATATCTTGTAAATGGATTCATCCAGCATTTTCTTTTTCATGGAGGGATTGTTCTTCTTAGCATAACATCTTCAAGTTTTCCTTGTATCACATCTTCTTGTCAGAATGTCTTCCCTTTTAGGACCTCACAGTGTTCCACAATGTCTATACACACACTGTATTTTGTTTTGCATTTATGCATCAGTGGCTACCTCAGCTACCTTCATCTTTTTATATTGTGAATATTCTGTTACAAACATAGTTATGAAAATGCTTGTGCCAGGCCCTGATTTTAACCCTTTGGATACATACCATGCTAGTTAGTTTCTTGTCAGCATGACACAAGTCACGTGACCCTGAAAGAGAACTGCCATAGAGAAAAGGCCTGCATCCAACTGCTGTAGACCTGTCTGTGGGCCATTTCTTGATTAATGATTGATGTGGGAGCCCATTGGGGATGGGGACATCCCTGGGTGGGTGGTCCAGGGTCATATAAAAATGAAGGCTAAGCAAACCATGAGGGAAAAATCAGTAAGCAGCATTCCTTTATGGTCTCTGCTTCAGTTCCTGCACTGGGTTCCTGTCCTGTTTAAGTTCCTGCCTTTTCTTCCTCATTGATGAACTACAATTAAGATTAAGACATGTAAACTGAGTAATTCCTTTTCCTCCCCTAGTTGCTGTAGGTCAGTACTTTATCATAGCAACAGAGAGGCAGACTAAGACACATACCTAAATGTGGTATTACTGAATCATATGGTATTTTCATTTTGAGTATTTTTTTTTAACACCACAGCATTTTCTTTGAAGCTATGCCATTTTGCATTCACACGAAATTCATGTTCATGAGAATTCCAGATTTTCCATCTCCTGGTTACTTCCTGTTTCTTGCCTCTATGGGAGTCATCTTGATAGATGTGAAGTGATATTTTACTATGCTATTTATTTGTATTTCCTTAATGATCAATAATATTCAATATCTTTTCATATACTTGTCAACAACCTGTATGTCATCTTTGAAGAAATGTTCGTTCATGTATATCTTTTGCTCCTACTTTAATCCAACCATTTCTTGTTTTAATATTATTGAGTTATATTTTTTTTACATATTCTGTTTGTAATCATTTACCAGATTGTGATTTGTAAACATTTTCTCCTATGTTTTAGGTTATCTTTCACTTAATAGGTATTGTTCTTTGATGCAGAGAAATTTTAATTTGAATGTGGTTCAGTTTACCTATTTTTTGCTTTTGTTGCTTACAGACACAGTTCATCAGTTTGAAACTTGCACACTGCATATAAATTCATCAAAATTTTATGTCCATAGCTGAGTTCAGCCTGACTCCCATTTGAGAAGCAAATCTGCTAGTTTTGTAAATGTTTAGGCTTGATGCACAAGTTAGTGACTCCCCTTATAAAAAGTTGCATCGATGAAACACAGAGATGATAGTATATTTAGAGAGCAGAGTTTTTGTCCAGATTAATTTATTCTACTCAATTTTTCCTAATACGAAACTAATGAGATTTTTACTGACACATATTTTAGCTCTTGCAAGTACAATGTAACAAGAAAAGTGATGTCTTAGCATGTCAGAAATGTGTACATGCAAAACAAGCAGAGAAAAACAAGAGATGGTGAACCTCTGGATAACTTGTCTGTTTCCCCCAGAAACCAAGACTTTGATCTGCATTGACACTGAATAGGAGTTTCTTTGTCTCCCCGCAGAAGTCAGGAATGCTTAGACCACTCCCAGGGAGCTCACATTGTACTCAAAGAATTGCTCTTCCATGCTTGTCTAAAACTCACCCTAACTTACTTCATGATTGTATGGTACTCATGAAAAATATTGTTGAGATCTAAAAACACAAGTAACCCTCCCTACCCCATAGCATGTGTTAAAATAGGGTATCTAGGACATGGGGAATTTCATTGTTCATTTTGATCCAAAGCAATACTTAAGAATTAAGAAGCATCTGATTTTTCTTTTTCTCGTGATAATGAAAAAATTACTAAAGTAGATGAAGTTTATGGCACATAAAATTGTTATACTGTTCTCTTTCATAATGACTTGATTTCTTTTTACTACTCAATTCTGAATTTTTGTATGTGTAGAACATTCACTAGTTCAAGGTTTCTCCAGGTCCTAATGACATTTATCCGTTTTTTAGTTTTCAGCTTCTTGGAAAAACGTATTCTGATGATAATGAGCAACCTTTTCTACACAAATATTTATAAGGAGATGTTGCAGTGACCATGGATTTCCTAGAGCTGAACATCTGGCCTTGTGATAAATTTGGCTTTTCCTACAACTATTTGAATAGCCAAGGAAAGACAAATTGGGCTTATTAGAGTCAAAGATATATTTTTTTGTATTCTTGTTGCTTTGTAATATTGGTTTTATGTTCTTTTATATTGGAAAGAAAATAAACACTATAGTAGTGAAATTTGAAAATAAATTTAAGCAAGAAAATATATATAAGAAAGATGCGGAAGGGGTTGAGAAGGGAAAGCAAAAACAATAACACAATAATAATATTAACAAATCCCAAGATATTTCCACATCCTCATCCCCTAGTTTCCCATAGCTTTGGGGTGTGTGTTGCATGCACCATTCAGATGAACTCACAGGAGCAGAGAGAACCTTCGGGAGAGTTGCATGTACCTCAGCCCACATGCTACAAAGGAAGAAACCACAGCAAGAATTGTTCCCGCCGGTCTCCCTGGTAGCTAATAGAGCTGGGACCAAAGCTAAGGACCCACTCACTGTTTCGGTTCATGGAGCGAAGCCAGTACTTTGATACTGAACCAACTGAAAGCTGAAAACCTGGATACAGGACCCAGTCCAAATCATGTCTCAGCAGTCTGTGTGGACACTTCCTTTGGAGCTGTGAAGCATAATCACGTTTCTGAGGCTGGAAAAGGACTTGGGCTTCTGTCCTGCTACACTGAACAAATCTCTACTCTCTGTTCTTTGGTAAAAAATAAGTTAGATGACTTCTGACGTCCTTCCCGGCTTTGAGCTGAGCTGATATTCAATGTCATTTCTGGGTCTGAACAGAGCTGACGTCTAAAGTCATTCCCAGCTCTGAACTGAACTGATGTCAATGTCATTCCCAGCTTTGAGCTGAGCTGACGTCCAGTGTCATTCCTGGATCTGAACGGAGCTGGTTTCTGCTCACTCACACTCACATATTACTTCCCACAGAGCCCTGGAACATTCTCCCCAGAGCAATGCTTGTAGATAGCCCTCACTAGATGCAACATGCCACATCAGCATAGCCAGACTGACTGGCCAGCTGAGGTTTGGAAGACCTTTCTGATTTATGCAATCTGGAGCAGACTGGGCTGTGCTCCTGTCCTTCATCCACATCACACTCACAAGTTGCCAAATCTGGCCACATATGTTGCTATGGGGATCAAAAGGTTTTATGTTCTAGTAAAATCGTCGGCAGAGAACAAGGCAGAGACTAGAGGAGCACACACCTCAGCTACGGAGAAGCATTCTGTGCAAGGTCCTGGAGAGAAGAAACGGTCATTCTTCCCCAGCCTCCACAGTGTCTGAAGCAGACCTTTAATTTGTACAGCATGAAGTCAACCCCATCAGACTGTGAAAAGAACCTCAAAAATAGACTCGGTTTATTGAAGGACCAAAGAATGAAAACAGATGCAAGGCTTTGTAAACGGTAGGAAATGATCTACAGATGGACTGAGAAATCACTGTGAGAGCGGACAGGCTTTGAGCTAAGGAGGTTGGGGGATACTTTGTCTTCCTGGAGACACCTCTTACTATTCCTATTATCTCAGGATGATTATAAGGGCATTGCGTTTAACTCTAAAAATTTGCCTCAACTGGGACACTGAGTCATAGAGCCACCCCTCAAATAAGCTAGGCTACTGAGAGGAGACCTTTACTGTAGAGCAGGGGATGCAGCTCCCCCCAGTAGCCCCTTTTATGGTTCTGAACTTTTTTTCAAAGTTGAAGAACATTGGCCACCTGCATACACCTCCACCCACACTTTATTGTTTCCCATCAGCATTTGATGATGCTCTGTGAAGGCATTCTTGCCCTAGTCTGTATGACAACCAATGCCCAGTGGTGAGGTACTTCTAGTCATAGTTTGTGACCCTTGGAGGAAAAGCTTTCTTTGTGGAAATACACTGGCTCTCTGCAACTTAAGCACAACTAGGCTCCTATTCTCCCCTTTGTTAAGAGAAAAACAGGGTCTTCAAAGAGAAGAAATGGGAAGGATCCAGTACAGAGACAGTTTTATACTGATATATAGGAGAGTTCAAAGATTGCTAGTGAGAAAGAGATGTGAACTATTGACCTAATGAGTGCATATTATACAACCAGCCAGAACAGATCTTCATCAACTTCCTATGGCAATTGTGTTTCAGAGATGAGTTGCTGGTACTGAGCAAGATGTGACTTGTAGCATCATCCCTCACTCTGTGATGTTTGTGTCAGATCATCACAGAGGAGCACATGTGTGCAACTGTGCTGGCTGCCGTTCACTGGGAACCCAGACACATCCTGGGGGAACAAAGAAGAAGGAGATGAACTATCTACAGGAGGCATGTTTACTCTACAGCTCTCCCTGCCCACACAGATGACTTACATTTTTAACTTGTTATGGGGAAATGACACAGTAGGCAGATTTATTTTTGGGTTGTTGCCTTACACAAAAGCCAACCATATCAAGTATCTCTAGTAAGAAACAAGGTGGGTAGAAGAGATATGTCTGTGGCCACATGCAGAAAAGAAATTTAGGGTCGTTTCATTTTTATATTTTTTGTAAGTGGAAAATATAAAAAAGAAATTGAAAACCTCCATATCATATTCTAGAAAGTATCTTAAAGTTCGAAACACTAGTAAAAGGCTTGAGATCATTTAAAGTAGAAAATTCTATAGCAAATAAATAATTCACTTTTTCACAAAAACAAACCAGTGCTATTACTATGGTATTAATATTTAAGTAGAAGAAAGGGGATTATTTGTTTTGGAAATATTTTAATAACTCAGAACTAGTTTCCTACAAAGTTTGCCACTCTTGTGTGTGGTCTATTTACATCTAAAATTAGGTGAGGGTAAAAATCTGTGAGCAGCTATAATTTCCAATACCATCAACTGCCTTTTGGTCTGTATTGGTTTTTTCTTTTTTTCTCTCCTTTGAATCCCATAATAGTTAACAGGATAATGCATCATGTTCAAATGCAGCTTATTTAGAGAATGTAAAACAAAGTTAACATTTAACGATGGTTCCTGGAGGCTGAAAAGTAAAGATGAAAAGAGGCTTAACACTATGAGTACGTCAACTTTCTCTAATCTATACATTTTACAAGATTCCTTTTCCTTTGTATTACTAATAGAAAACTTTCTGAGCTTTGGAGATTTGGTCCTAAAGAATGCATGGAAAAATAAAGTGGCAGGAATGGCTAGCAAAAACAAACAAACAAAACTATTGAGAAATATCTGCTTTGTCAAGGATTATGACATAAATTCATCAAAAGATTGAAATAGTGCTCTAGAATACATTTAGTAACTTTAAATATGATAAAAATGATATTTTTGTCATTGAGAAGTAATGGCTTTGTTCATTTGACTGAAAAAAATTAGCAGTTAATATCCAATAGTGGAGAAGATGATGAAAGAATTGTGCAGAGATACATAGTGTCATAAGCCTTTATAAATATGCGTATGCCTTTACTTAACCATTCTACTCTTTGCTGCTCATTCTAGGGAATTGTTCATCTGCACAAACAATGGGCTGTGTGAGACTTCCCAGAGCAGGGAAAAGTGGACTACAGTCTCAAGATCTTAATAAATAAGTTCTCTCTCTCTCTCTCTCTCTCTCTCTCTATATATATATATATATATATATATATATATATATATATATATATATATATATATACATATATATAGTGAGCAATATAGAAGCTAAAATAAATGAAGATAAAATGAAGATGATTATTTGATGAGATGTCACATATATTTTTAAGATGAAAAGATAATTGAAGAATAATACCCCAGCACAGTCTCACCTACAGAAGAATCTCATTTTTGTACATGTGTTGGATGGTATTTAACTTGAGTTTATCAGTACACCAATAGGGAAACTGAAGCAAGACTAGGGAAGATGGTTGTCTAGAGCCTGGACCTTTTGTTCTTTGTTGATGATCTTCTTACACTTTTGAATGCTTTTGGACTGAGTTTTCATTTGATTCTGTCTTTACTGCTTTAGTTTACCCAGGCCTTCATTCTTCTTTACTAGTGGCTTTGGCATTTACAGTATAAAATGTTTACACAGAATAGTCTAATTTTCCCAGGTGTTGTGGCTCGTGCCTTTAGTCCCAGCACTCAGGAGGGAGAGGCAGAGGCAGAGGCAGAGGATCTATGTGAGTTTGAGGTCAGCCTGGTCTACAAAGTGAGTTCGAGGTCAGCCAGGGCTACACAAAGAAACCCTGTTTTGAAAAACAACATAAAAACAAAAACAAAACAAAAAAGTCTACTTTCAACTTTTCTATTCTACAACCTATTTGAGTCTATAATATTATTCATATTCTACTATTTCTTGCTTCTATCATTCTTGCTATTGAAGTCTTTACTATCTGTGTTACAAACAATGGTATTTCTATTATTTTTGTTCCAATAGGTAACAGTTGCTTCATGTTGTTTCCCTTTTATTTAAAATAATCATTCACAGAGTACCATATGCATATCATTAAGTTTATTTTCCAACATTAAATGAAGGTATTACATGTTTAGAATTCATCTAATATTTAAAAGTCAGTTGCATGGCCAAAACTTGAGGTGGATTTGTTCTTTGTCTTTTCCACATTGAGAATATAGGTATCCCATGTGAAGGCTTCCAACTTTGTTACAGCCACATAATGCACGGCTTTCTTAGGTCGTGTGTTACACAAAGGGTTCTTACCTCAGAAGCAGAAACAACGAAAGAGAGGATTGAGGGTTCTATAAACTGTTGAGACTCTGTGACAAAAACGAAGTAACGCCCAGGATGACAGCCAGTGATGAATTACTACCTAGCCCTGCTACAGGGCCCAAAGCAGGCGCTCAGCCCACCAGTTCTCCTGGACAGGATCGTTTTCCCCCGGGGCTCTAGAAATTGGCTGACCCTGAATTGTCTCCAGTGAGACAGACTGGGATTCAAACTCCAAAGATTTTTGTATTTGTTTACACACAGATGTTCAAGCTTAAAAGAATCATCCAGCCTCGCACTCCCTACCACTAAACATTAGACATTGGAGCAATAACTGTGTCCCAAAGAGCAGGCAGCAAACTCAGAAATTTATAGTTTCTTTAAGGTAGTTTCTTTAAGGCTCTTGACAGCCCAGGAGAGTGACATTTTCAGTTCGTCAAGTGATACAAGGCTCATTCCTCCTTAGGTGGTAGTGGGAAGCACTGGTCACAGTGTGGTGCTTATGCTGGGAAGCAGGTGCACTCAGGGGAAGATGTGAATTGAGTGAACAGTGAAGAGGGATTTGGAAACAAGCAATGTCAGCACCATAGATAGGGTTGGCCCAGCCGAGCTCCGACACTAGTGCTCTCAAATCAGTGATGCTTCTCAAGGCCTTGAAGTGTCATGAAAGCCATCTTCACGTACACCCACGCAGCTGACACTTGCCACTTTCTTACTTTGTAAAGACCCACGTTTCTGTTTGGTGCTATCTTTCCTTGCTGTGTAGATTTTTTTTTTTAACCTCACCACTCAAATGTGATGAAATATTTCATAAGAATTTTAAGAGCTGTTTGTGAAACCAAAATTTCATTGTGATAGTTCCTTACTCCAAACCTTACAGTCTTTCCTATTTCAAAATCCTATACTGGTCTCCATGACTCCACCTACCTTTCAGAACTCAGGCTCTACACACACCCACTTCATTCAAACATGGTGCTGCTTTTCTTCCCATGTACTAAGCTTCTTCTTGCCACAAGGCCTCAGCTGCAGAAGACTTTGAGCCCTGAGACATCCTTCTTCTAGATTTCCCAATCACTTTCTCATCTTCACTCAGAATTTGTCCACATACCTGCTCCTTGGCATGATCATTCACTATAAATATCTGGGTGTTTCTCCCATGTTACATTTTTCAGAAGGCAATCATTTCAATAAAAGGGAGATATTAGATTAAAGAAACTATCAAGTTGCTATGGAGCTCCATAGTAAATGCATGTATGCTGTTAAGACAGTGAAATATTGAAAATAGATTTAGCAAGAACATCTCATCAATCTAAGACAATGCCAATTATAATATAATCATGACTTTCCTTACATGAACGGAACAAGGACGACAATAATATACATGCTGACATTGATGGGGGAAGCCCAGGAAGCCTACACAAAGAACCACAGGCAGCTAAGGAACGCCAAGAGTGAGAGGAATAGTCTGCCCCTGGGAAGAGCACACTGGGTACCCAGTGCCAACTAGTCAGCCCTGAAACCATAGATACAATAACATACTCTTTATATCTTATATTTATGCCATCATCTATGATCTATTACATAAGTATTTATATGCTTATTATCTGATTTTCCATTGAAAAACAGTGGAATCACTTGCTCTTACTGCTGTATCTACTAGATTATTACATTTCCCATACTTTGGTTCGTTGCAAAAATGGGTGGATGGATGGGTGTAAAGGATAGAGGGGTGGGTGAAAGTTGAGCATAACACCAGAGTTAAATTGTAGCAGGGAAACCTAAATAGAAAATTAGGGACCGGCTCCCTTCAGACAGCTCTTGTGTCGTCAGCTGGTGGCAGATGGCTAAAGAAAAGAAACATATTTGTGTAGGAAATTAAAGTTACATTTTTCTGCCCTCATCTTGACCTCATGAGTTATAGGGAAATCCACAGTGCAGCAGGGGGAGGCTGGGGGTGCAGAAGCTGCGCTCCAGTGACCTCCACCTCTGGTTTGTTTCTTTTTATGTTGCCTCAGCTGCTGTCTCTCTTCTTTCATCTGACAGCATCCTCCATGTGGCTTGAAAGGCTCATTCTCCACTCCACAGATGGCGGTACCCACAATCCTTCAGTCTTAACATGTTGATTACCTTTGCTCTCTGTGGCTTAGCCTTCCATTATTTTGTGGAGTCTGGTACAACTTTGTCATTTTAAAAAGCATAAAGACATGTCTTCTCAAACTCTTGTGTCATCTGTAAATGTGAGCAATACATTCCATTAATATGGCTCTCATCTAGCCCCACAATTTGGCTGAAGTCACTCTGCCATTATGCTTCTTACTAAATGAGCATCCTAAAAAATGGCATTCAGTCACTGGTTTGAAGATAATAAATTGCCTAGTTTCTATTTGATATGATTATGTCTCATGCATTGGTTGTATTCAATTGAATTTTAAGTGAAGAAATCCATTTCTTTTTCAGGGTGGAAATAATTCTTCTAGGAAGTGAATATGTGCATTTCAGCCATGTCCCTCCTTCATGAATATGTACTTCTGTAATATATATCTGAAAAACAGTGTCTCTTTCTCAAGCTTTGTGAAATAAATTTAAATTGAGTCACTTATCAAGTTATGCACTGGTGATGGGATGCTTGCCTGATGTCATTGCTCTGAGATGTTGCTGTGATGAAAAATGAAACAGCATTTTTGGAGAAAAGAAAAGAGCACAGGATTAATTATTTGAAGACACACACACACACACACACACACACACACACACACACACAGAGAGAGAGAGAGAGAGAGAGAGAGAGAGAGAGAGAGAGAGAGAGAAACAGAGAGACAGAGACAGACAGAGAATTTCCCTGACTTTAGAATTCTACTTTCTATGATTCTTATGTATGATTGTGTCCCTTAGGAACAGTTATGACTAAAGTTTTCATGAATTGATCTGGGAAGCTAACCTAATATATTATATAGTTTCTGCAGGAGAATTTTCTGAGTAGCAAGTAATTACTGAGTTTCTGAGCTTTTGGAATACAATTTCTTTATGAGCTAAAAGTCTCTCTATATTCAGGCAATAAAAAGAAAAAAATTACTCATTAGTGTCCCTGGGAAAAGGAAAAACACCCATTCCCACATAACCAGGACTATTAAAAAGAGCAAGGAGATTTCCCTCATTTGTCAGAGACCCTGAGGTAGAGCACGCTGTAGTGGATGACATCAGGAAACCTGACTAGTCATCCTACCCATGTCGTGCCAAGCCTGCTTTGTCCTCCATCTGTTTATGATTGTGAATTTGATTGGCTCCCTGATCCTCAACCCAAAGATTGAGGGCAAGGAATGACCTCAGGGAAAGGGGGTTTTCTAGTACTCAAGAAAACTATACTAATAAATAGCTAATATGTTCTCACCTGCTCTTCACAAAGCTGGTATCATAGTAATGGTTTCTCAACCATGGCAGCCTTTTAGACACTGAAAGTTTTAAGGACACATTTGGTGCCACAGAAGATACTGACTTCATTGGTCAGGTGGAGTATGAGCACTGAGATATTTGAAAGCTCTTCAGGTAATCGTAGCAGAAAGGAAAAGAATTAAAATACTACTTATATAACTTTAAAAGCACTTCTCCCTGAAAAGGCCCTCCTCTTCTGACTGCACCTCCATCTCTAGGCTTCTAGCAGGTATGACAAGCCCCTGCCTTTTCCTCCTATTATCCCACCTCACAGGAGGGTGCAAGTCGTTGATCTATACCCACAGTCGGGTGGAACCAGGCGGCCTTCCCTGCCTAGATAGGGTGTTTCTCTTGGAAAGAGAACTGTTACCTCCTCAGTAGACTTAGGAAGGCAGAGTCTGGCCTGCAGGGTGTAATGGCATGTTCCTTATTCTCAAAGGATACTCTTTTAGTAGATGAACTCAGCAGGGGGATTTTCTGAGCAATTTAATTCAAATTACAATCTATTTCTCCCCCGTAAGAACCACAAATCAATACCACGGTTTCTACAGTAAGTCAGTGAAAGTGAGTACGGAGATGAATGTTTTATGTGCTAAGAAATCTATGCACTTACTAAAAGACGGCTTGAGAAAGCCTTGAACATATACACACCCTCTCCTCGGTTTCTGAGAAAGCAGCACACAGATAGGCATTTGAATGGGTCAGATAGATGCTCACTTTCCTGGTTCATTAGCACTTGCTTGATTCATGGTCCCTGCAGAGAATGAGACTCGCTTCACCCAGTCTTTTAATGGTTCTCAACGTTGATTGCATGAAGGATTGCCTGGAGAGCTTTTAAAAATGTATTAGAAGCTGAGTTCTCCTAAGGGAAAAACATCCCTGGCCCTGGGGCATGATTCAGAAGTCCCATTGCAACACTTTTGATACCTGAATATTAAATATTAGTTTAATATTTAATGTTTTGGTTTTCTGTGGAGATCTATTTGGAAATGCCATGCCCTAGGAATACTTAGCAGGGGAAGGACACCGTGCCAGCAAGCTCATTGAACTTTTTAGAGGTGACACCATTGGATTGGTTTGGTAAATCTCCGAATGCCAAGTTTTGAGCATCTCTGTTACCCAGAAATAAATGTAAGTATGCCTTTGGTAATTGTTTTTAATATTTCAGAAGCTGTTGATATTTAATATCATACATACTACCAGCACCTTGTGTTGTCATTACGAAACTTAGCAGGAAAGAAGCAGGTCACTATGAGCATAATAACTTCCTTTAGCAGTTTTAAAAGCAGTCATGAAGGGACAAAATAATCTATTCCTTGCCTGTGTCTTGACATGAGACCTTCAAAGGAAACTTTTGATACCACCAGCTATTTCCAGGAGGAAGATATTTTTCCTCACAGGCATAACAGACAGAGTTTTCTTTGTTACTGACATTTAGGAGTGCCCTTTAGGTTTCTACACTAAAACTCTGGGCAATAGAATCATGGGGCCCTTTTATCAGCCTTTTGGTAAATGTCCGGTATTGCTGCAGTGAAGATTCTCTTGGGGTAATGTAATGTAGTCACAGCCAACTCACCCTGAAAATGTATCAGTCAGGACTCTTGCCAAATATGCTTGGCAGAGGCATAAAATGAATATAATTTTTCGACCATGTAGATATTAAAAGATAATATTTATCAACCGTTCCTGATAGGAATCTCTTTCTGACTCGTACGTATTTGAAAAAGTATTGTACGTGTATACACACCATTTTTCTTAAAGACTAAGGAAAATATTATTAATAAGAATTGTTTTTAAAATGTCACACAAATTTTATTGTAAAACAATGGAAGGAAGGCTGAGCTTTGAGAAATTCTGTCTGGACTGTGGAATCCATTTGTGTCCCACATCAATGGCTAGGAGCATGTGTTGCACTCTGAAGGCTACCTCCTGGTTCTACCCAAGGTCACTAATATGACTCAGTGCCTGGATTTCAGCCCTTGTTGGGGCCTAGGCTTCCAAAAGGAAAATGTTTCCTAAGATTTCTGAGAATTCCTGGCAAGAGGATTAAACATAGGGGCCTGATTTGGAATGTAAATGAAGAAATGTACTGGTAAAAAGTAGGAAAGATGTTAGTTAAATTGAAAACAAGTGAAGCCAAGATCTATATTCTGGAAAAGGGGGTGTGTGATTTGCAGACGGCAGCAGCACGTGGGCACTCCTGCTCACTGAGTTGTGCGTTATACAACTGTGCTGCTAATGGACAGCATGGGGAGCCTCAAGAATTTATCATAGGTGTCGTACATGGAAAAGGGTTCACAGGGACAGAATCTAGCTCTACAACTAGAGACTCCTGAGTTCACTGGCGATTTCTAGGAATGTGACTAGGCTAGTAAGGAAAAACCAAGAACGTTCGCTTCGAGGGAGATGGGGATCAGCCTTCTCCTTTCTCCTGTTATGTCGACTTGGTTCTCTTCTGGGATGCTTAGGGACTTCATCAGAATGGGTAGATTGTCTATAACATCGACTCAATATTTAACACCTCCATGCTCAGGGAAAACCAACAGAATGGATGCATCCTGTCCCTCCAGTAAGAAGCTTCTACTATCCATAGAGTGTTAAACATTCCGTCTTTAACAAGGTCGACAAAAAAACCCGCATGCAACCCAATCTTTTCCTTTGGGATGAAGAGGGCTTTTACTGTAATTAACAGTAGAGACATGTGACTTAGCAAGCTCCATCCTCTTGGGAAATTGGGAAAACTGCTCTCAAAAGTTGTGGCTTTCTGCTCAAGGACAGAATTATGTCCTGATCCTTTGAGGGAGACCCGCTCATTTGTCCTTCAAGTGATTGCTTCTCTCGAGGTGTCAAAGTGGCTGCACTTGGGGGCAGGCTTTCTGATTGGAGCTCCCACTACGCACTGCAGTGAACTTTCCCCAGCTCTTTGGAAAGCTATGGAATAATCCTTTCAAAGCATTATAGCGATCAGAACCAGTTCTCAAAGTGAGATGAGGAGAGCCACCCACAGCTCCTCCAATTCTTGACTTGGGATGCTCTTACGACGGAAGTAGTCTGGACACTGTCTTTTAGCATCTTTCTTCCCTAGCAGACATTCAAGACCCAGCCCTCACAGGGGTCAAGACTCCATGTTCCTCAGACTTGGTGCTTCTTTGTTGACTGTCCTGTGTCAGAAATTATCTCATCAAGGAGGAAGTAGGAGATGAATCCTACCCCTGCGTCTGCTTCAGTGACTTTTTTGGCTCCGCCTGGAGTTCTCAGACAGAGCTGTCTTCAGGGAAGCAGCCCATCTCTTCAGCTTTTCCTTCCCCTCTGTTCACAGCTGCTTCCCTGTCCTTCCTTAGTTAAGAAGATAATAGACCTCCTTGCTTCTCTTCGTGCTTGGGCGGCTAGTGAGTATTTGCTGTCCTTTACGGCCTGGGCACTAATTGCTGTACTTCTTTCCTCCTACCTTTTGCCATTTGCCGGTGACATCATTAGTTGTGTCTATCCATACACCCTTTGTGTACTGGGTTGGGCCTCAACTTTGAACCCACTCTTTGTGCCTCTGCTTCTGCTTCCCAGTGCTGTAATCACAAGCATACACAGACACACCCCAGAAAATAGCAACTTATTATTAAGCATGGCCTCATATCTTTTGTAAACTTCACTTAAAATTAATTACATAGCTAATTAATTTTGTTAACTTTATTTCATAGGAAAGAAAGTATTTTTTTTTTTGATGGCTTATCATTTTGCCATCTTTAAAAAACATTTTTTTTTTGTTTGTTTTGAGACAGGCTTTCTCTGTGTAGCCCTGAAGGTCCTGGAACTCACTCTATAGACCAGGCTGGCCTCAAACTCGGAGATCGGGCTGCCTCTGCCTCCTGAGTGTTGGGATTAAAGGCGTGCGCCACCAGCGCTGCCCTTCATTTCATCGTCGTTAGTCAGAACAATTGTCAAACATGCTGAGTTCTTTTAGGGGCAATATTTTTTTTTTGAGACCAGGTCTCATCTGCAGCTCCAGCTGGCCTGGATCTCACTCTATAGACCAGGCTGACCTCATAGAGACATTCCTGCCTCTGCTTCCTGAGTGCTGGGATTAAAGGCGTGAGGCTCCGTGCCTGGAAAGACAACACTATTTAAAACTAAAAGGTTTTCAGCTTCATATCCTTGCTGTGTACTTATGATCAAGTTACTTTGCACTCTAATATATTTTCCCATGCTCAGGAATTCCAATCGATCATGTCACAATGCTGCGTTTATTATCTAAAGGGATGATGTCCAGGTTCCAGCACATTACCTAATATAGTAAGCCATCTGTAAGTGACTGTGGCAAGGATGATAAGTGAATGTATTTGTGGACAGAGGAAAAAACAGAGTTGATGATGGAAGAAGAATGCAGCTTGTTAGAAATCAGGTTTAAAGCCAACAAGGAAAAAACCAGACATAGTATTGAAAAAGATTATAGGGTTAAACAGCAGAGAAAGGATCACATAGTACTGCCTGGCCAGTAGTGGAGTAGACCCCACTCATGCATACACATCTGCACATATGTGTACATGTAGCCACACACATGTCACACCATGCACATACTCCTCTACATATACTCACTTATGTATATATTTATGTGTCTGCAAGATGCATGTTTTTTTATGAGACCTTTTAAATCATGTGGTTAGCTTTTAAGTTTATAGTTAGCCTGCCCTGATCTTACCATGAATGATGCTGTTAGCTGTTTCTGGCAAAATTCTACCCCGATACAGGTCATTCACTTGACTATGCTTTTAATTGACCTTGTAAACATGCTTCCTTCCTTTCTGTGGTCCATGTGTCTTCTGTGATCTTCTATTGTTTAACCTGTTAAAACACTTCTAAGTTCAGCTTGGTGGATTTGACATCCAGTTCCCACTGGAAGCTGGTATTAGTTTCTTATTTCTGGTTTATGGCTAAGGCATGATCAGAAAAAGAAAACATTAGAGAGAGGTCACCATAATGCACCAAGTAAGAAATATATTCATAGTGAACATCTCCACAGCAGACTTTGTCCAAGGATAAATTTTCTCCAAGGTTGTCCTATAATTCCCTCAATTATTTGCCACATAACCTACTTTATCAGCTATGGCATTAAGTCTTCACATCTGTTGTAATTAAGGAGGAGACTGAATGTTGTATGGACACTGGAATATATATATACCAGAGACCCCAGTGTAATATAGGAGAAAATAATGGATGGAATTATTATTGTAATGTCTGATATCCCAGGATTGGGATGCACTAACAATATGATAGAGTTACCAGTAGAGGAATCCTTTGTAAAGTGCTTATTGTCGTGAATTCCCCTAGTAAACTGTGTGATTTATCTGACAATATTGCTGAGATAAATGGATGTGAGACCTGTATTCCTGATACACTCACAGCATATAGTAGAGTTAGTGTGGTGTCTGAAGGTCAGATGTGGATAAGCAGAGGTTCATACAAAGAATAGCCTTGTACCTGTTTGGATATAGACCTCCAAAGAACTGTCCCAGAAACAGCTCTGTTGGAGCTCTGAGGATACACATTGAGCCCCCAGAGCACCAAGCCATTCTCAGTAATGGTTCAGAACAGAATGGAGGAGCCATTTTCTCTATGCTTCTAGAATAAACTAATCCCAGACATGATAAGGTAGATAGATGCATAGGAAAGTTCATGAAACTATGCAAGACCCAAGATAAGAAGGAAAATATAAAAACAGCATTTTTTAAAGATATAGCTGTTTAAAAAAGATTCATGTCCAAAAATAAGAAATATAGCTGGGCTTGGTGGCCCATGCCTTTAATCCCAGCACTCAGAAGGCAGAGGCAGGAGGATCTTACTGAGTTCAAGGCCAGCCTGGTCTACAAAGCAAGTTCCAGGACAGCCAGAGCTGCTACCAGAGAACCCTGTCTTAAAACCCCTCCAAAAATAATAAAAAATAACTCAGAAGAAATGCATCCCCAGAACTCAGAAATATGCCATAAATTGTTCAAATAAACACCACAATCTACAGTTTTTATTTTTCAGATTGAAAATACAGATATTGATTAATAGATATAAGCCCCTGTAACATGAAGGATACATTCTCCCATAGTTTCTAGCCATGGAGTACAGTTTAATTTATTCATAAACTACATAGTATGGTAGAAGGCATTTTTAAACTAGTGAGCTATCAAGAAAAAAGCTGAAACAAAAGAAAATAACTAAGAATCTATAGCCTCACACTGTTGCTCTGCTGAGCGGAACACCTTCCACCAATAGGGCTCTGCTGAGCGGACCACCCTCCACCAATAGGGCTCTGCTGAGCGGACCACCCTCCACCAATAGGGCTCTGCTGAGCGGACCACCCTCCACCAATAGGGCTCTGCTGAGCGGACCACCCTCCACCAATAGGGCTTGCAGACTGTAGAGATGTGTTGGACAAGGAGCACAGCCTCTTCCATTCCTCCCTGACTTCTGCAGCATAAACACATTTCCATCTATGCAATGCCTTCCGTGGTTTTGTTGCCTTTAGTCCTAGAAACTCACCAGATTACATCAACTTTATCTGTCTCATATCTATGCTTCAGATTCCACACTGATTCATTGTCCATTTATTTCTTTCACAACATTTTAGCGTATGGTATACTATATGGCTGATCTCAGGGACTGAATAAGCCGCCTGCCTGCCATGGGTAATCCCACACCCCTTTTCTGATCATAGCTCATTGGGTCTGATGAGACAACTTACCTAAAGACATGCCTCCTCATGTTTCTTGAATTCACTCAATGGGATCTGGCTAAACATCTGAAGCAGAACCAATCTTCTCTGGAAATTTGGAGAGCAAAGAAACTTGGCTAGTTAGCAGACAGGAAATTGAAGCATAATTCCCAAGAGCTGTATAATGGAACAGGGGGTGGAGCAATCTCTCTGAGCTGTGTATAAACCGAGGAAGGGGTAGTCAGAGAAGAAGCTGGACCCCACACACAGCAAATAGCTGCACCTTATAACCCTTATAGCCCTATTCCTGACAGATGTGTAACTTTGGGTTCTGTGATCTGTTTACAACATAGACTCAGTTCTTAAATTCCCCTGAACCTTGCTGTAATTTTGTACTCAAGTACTTGAGTTGGGTTAGGTGTGTTTCTGCCTGGAACATTGCCTGATTATATGGTGTCCTGAAAAATATGGCTGAACCCATCAGCTCTGAAAGCAGCATTTTGATACAGGTCATTTAGATGATGTGAGTCATACACGTAGTATAGCCATTGGTTTCTTTGAAATTCAAATATAATTTTTCCAACTCCCTTTCCTCCTCATATAGAGGCCCCTTTCCTCTCTCTCAAATTCATGGACCCTATTTCTTTAATATTTTTAATCTTGGAGGCAATATTATTTCAGTATAGAAGAAAAACCCCAGGATAGGGAAGGTGTAAACCTCAACAACAGCCCAGAGAGACAGAGAAGATGATGAGAAAATGTGGTGCTTCTTCAGTTAGATGTGGAATGTTTGCAGAGGGAAAGTCCAGTGGCAAATAAGCAACCCTGTGACAAAAATGAGGGCAGAGAGAGCTTTAGAGAGAGTGAGGAGGCCCCATGTGTTAGACGAAGCATGCTTATATAGGAGCTATAAAGAGGAAGGGGAAGTAATGCTTTTCTGAGTACAGAAAGGCAGGCAGATTTAACAACATGTAAGTGACTACCACGGACATTGTTGTATTTATAAAGATCACCATTCTGATCTTTGATGTACACAAATATAGCTATCAATTTAAAAGTAAAATTTGAATTTGTTAGTCCCCTATGCTGGGGAGTGCTTTGAATTTATTGGATATACAATATACAGCAATATGTCATTGAAACCTTACCTCACTGATAACTAGGAAAATGAGATAAGGAACCAGAGTCCTTAATTTACTATGAACATAGCAAGTCATAGATATGTGTTTAATACATTGTCTGCACCATTTCATTTCCAAAACATAACACCTGAATTTTTGCCATACATCTGTGAAGCTACCTCCCTAAACTCTGTTTCATCCCTGTGTGGTTTCTTCTTTTTATTCCTGTCATTAAGATGCCCACTATGTGCTAAATCTTGGTCAATAAGTGAGTCTCCAGATGGATATGACTTCTGGTTATCCTAATGACAATTTTTGACTCAAAAGGGATTATTCTAGTGTCTAGATATGTCTGGATAATTCTATCATTTAGAAACTTAAATTGTGTTCTTATCCCTTACAAAAAAATAAACAGTGGTCTTTTAACTGTGTGGATATACCAGTGAAGTTGATATTTCCTGCAATCAAAAAAAAAAATCACCATTACACTAATGTTTGCCTATTGTATGCTTGGTAAAATGTGACATGTATAAAGATTTTAATAGTCATAAGTTAATTGCAGCTCATGAAATATTCCAGTACATGTTTATAAAAGGAGGAATCTTCTATAATATAAAACAAAGCAGTTAAAAGAAATAACTACAAAATGCAACCAATCAAATATTTGCAAACTAGAAAAATCTCTCTGTGGTCATGAAAACCACATACTTAAGAAAAGTATTAGTAAAATGTTGAGTCAATGGAAGCCAGATGGGTTTATAGCAGTACTGACCACTGTTGTATAACATAGAAATGGGAATGTAAGGAACATAGAACAGTCAAAGCTGTCTTGAAAAGTACAAGGAAGACAGAGAGAATAGAGTGGTATCTCTTTCAAGAATGACTATTGCAATCAAAGCAGCATGGTGTTGGCCTATGCTTTCTATCGCTGTAACAACATAACTGAGAAAAATGGCAAGTGTTGGCTTCAGAAACCAAATGTCCATTAGTCTCCATTGTTTCCGGGGCTAGAGTGAGCCAGAGGCACATGCCCAAAAGGAGCTCTTCACTATTGCAGCCAGGAAGCAGAGAGAAAGAGGAATATAACTACTTTCTCCAACTGGACCCCCACCTCCTAACGTCTCCACCATCTACCAAAGTCACCTGGGTACAAACCTTAGACACACGAGTCTTTGAGGTGGGCGCCTATCTCAAATCCAAGTTGTAAGAGTGAGTAGTTGGAAAAAATGTATTGAAGTTTTATAAAGCCTCACAAATCATAATTATTTTTGATGAAGAAACTAAATTAAATAGAACAGAACACTGTTCCCTAAAGGTGTGGTACCACAGGCTTGTAACACCAGCAGCCTGGGAGGCCGAATTCCAAGAATTGCAAGTTAAAGGACTGTCAGGGATAAAGAAGTACTGCAAGTTCAGTCTGGTCAACTTAAGGAGACCCTATCTAAAGCAAAGAAGTCAAAGAGGTTTGAGATACAGCATTTTCTTAGCATGAACAAGGCCTCTAGGTCAATCTCTATCACCTTCTCACCACAAAAAAAGAAAGAAAGATGGGAAGAAAGAAAGAAAGAAAGAAAGAAAGAAAGAAGGGAGGGAGGGAGGGAGGGAGGGAGGGAGAGAGGGAAGGAAGGAGGAAAGGAAGGAGGGAAGGAAGGAAGGAGGGAGGGAGGAAGGAAGGAAGGAAGGAAGGAGGGAGGAAAGGAAGGAGGGAAGGAAGGAAGGAAGGAAGGAGGGAGGGAGGGAGGGAGGGAGGGAGGAGGAAGGAGGAAGGGAGGGAAGGAAGGAAGGAGGGAGGGAGGGAGGAAGGAAGGAGGGAGGGAGGGAGGGAGGGAGGGAGGGAGGGAGGAAGGAAGGAAGGAAGGAGGAAAGGAAGGAGGGAAGGAAGGAAGGAGGAAAGAGGGCTATAGAGATGGTTCATGGCTTAAGAGTGCTTGCTGCTGCTTGTCCAAATGACCTGGTTTAGCCCCAGCAGCCAGCTGGATTAAAGGCTGACCTTTAACTCCAGCTCCAGAGGATCCGATGTCCCCTTGGCACCTCTGCAGGTATGTGCACTGTACACTCACTCACACACACACACACACACACACACACACACACATACATGTATATGCACACACACTCATTGCACATTAATGAAATAGTTTAAAGAAAAATAAATTCTTCAGTGGATGCCATGGGAACAATCAGAAATTAAATATAGAGAAAATGAAATTTGAATTTTACCTCTTACCACACTTAAAAATTAGCTTGAAATGGATTATAACCCTAAATGTAAATTTGTAAATAGTTATTTGTTTGTTATGGCTTGAGGCAAAGTCTCATCATGTATTCCAGGCTGGTCTTGAACTTACTTCGTACCCTATGCTCCTTCTAATTCATGGTAACCCTCATGCCCCAGTCTTCCAAAAAGTAGAATTATAGGCATGTACCACCACACCCAGCTTTAAGAGAGTTTCTTAAAAAGCAAAATACATAAACCATACAAGGAAAAACTGATAAACATGATTTCATCAGAAGAAACACTTCAACACTTTGATAGACACTACTAAAAAGGAAGTGGTCTGGGTATAACTGAGGAAATACAAACATTATCTGACAAAATATTGTACCCAGAATACATAAAGAAAAAAGTGAAATTAGAAAGTCCAATTATTGTAGAATATTATTTTAAGATGGATGTGTTACATCTGTGAAACATTTGTTCAATGATGCAAAGATGTGCTGCATTCTTTTACATTGCATTGGTTTAACTCTGTGAAGCTGTGTTACTTTGCCTGTCCTAAAACACCTGATGGTCTAATAAAGAACTGAATGGCCAGCAATAGTGAAACAGGAGAAAGGTTAGGCGGGCTGGTAGGCAGGGAGAATAAGTAGAAGAAGAAATCTGGGAGGAGAGGAAGGGGGGCAAGAGAAGGAGAAGGGAAAAGGACATCAGGGGCCGGCCAGCCACCCAGCCAGCCACAGAGTAAAAGGTCAAGAGAAGTATACAGAAATATAGAAAATAAAAGGCCAGAGGCAGAAGATAGGTGAGATAATACAAGAAAAACTGGCAAGAAACAAGCCAAGCTAAGGCCAGACATTCATAAAAAAAAAAAAAAAAGAATAAACTACCATGTGATTTATTAAGGAGCTAGGTGGTGGGTCCCCACAAAGAGCAAAGAGTAAACACAACCAACAACATCAAGCAGTTCAATTAAAAGAAGTAAGAAGAATCTTTTAACTTTCATGACTTGGTGGTGTAAGGTGTAAAATACAGTAAACAAACAAATGGCAGTTTCTCATTAAGTCAAATATACCTTTTCCATACAACACAGTAATTCCATTCAGATAGTTACTCAAGCACATGAAACACATCTGTGGCTTAGCAGGCTGATCTCAGGGTCATCTCTGCTTGAGGTGAAGGCTAAGCTATACCCTTTCCCACTCAGGTATTACAGGCCATGCTAAAGGAGGTGGGGAAGAGAGTTTGGGAAGAGCAGGGTGGGAAAGGGCAGGCCCTGTGCCTTCAGGTAGGCAGTACCAGGTTCAGTGTCTAAAACACAGTTCTAAGTGGCATTAAGTAGGAGGGAAACACAACAGTGTTGGACAGGCTCAAGGAGATGCTGAGAGGAGGCAAGAGGGCCTGCTGTGAGCACCACCATTCATGGTTGCTTGAGGTAATGTCTAGAAATACTGGGAGAGAAGTAAAAGCATTTTCCTCAAATAAAACTAAATGCTGTATCATCCTTAGAAGTTCAGGAATTGTGTGCCCACATGACAAAGAGATGCTACACATTTTGTGAAGCCTGGATCACTTCTACAATGCACTTAAGTTACTGTTTCTGAGAAACTTTGGCGAGTGTGCTTTGCTGTGTTCCCAGGTTATCTTAGCACCATATCTGGGCTGGTACCATGTTCAATTCCAACAGCCTCCATCCATTCTAACTGAGTACAGCAAGCTCCAAGTGGCGCCAGCTCCTACCGAGTGTCTACACAGATGGATGCCTTACTCTCTCCAGTGTTTGCTCAAATATTTTTTAGTAAGACTTGCTCTGGGTGCTCTTTAAAGTGGCCAGCTCTGTCTTTTTCCACTGTCAATTCTATTGATATCCTTTGACAAGAGTTCTTTGATAAAATACATAGACTACTTTTCACCTTTAAACCTGTCTTTAGTTTGTTATTATCTTATCATCTGTTTCTGTTCATTTTATGTACTATATCCCAGACATCTAGTGTGATGACTACCGTCTTCTCCAGTGTCCAACCTATAGTAGATGCTCACAAACTGTTTACTGCCTTAACATGCCTGCAATTTTTACATATTTAATCATTTTTTATTTTTTGTAATGCTAGGAACTAAAGGGTCTTGCTGATATACCATGCAAGTACTCTACCACTGAGCTAGTCTTCCAGTTCAAGTGGCCCAAATAGCCAACTTGTGTTACTCCAAGACATGTGAGTTGTCTGTTTCTTGTCTTGGTTCTTCAATCATCCTCCTGGTTTACAAACAGCTCCCTCCCAGTTCCAGCTTAACTCTATTCTTAGCCCTTTCCCTCTTCTCTCACACAAATTCTCAAGAGAAAAACAGTCTGGTTACATCTCATGATCTGACCTGGAACATGTCTCTGTGACATGCTTCTAGACATACCAGGGGCCTCTCACATGTCTGAACTCTGAGGTTACAGACTCATGAGCCTCAACTGTGTCCACTGTAGCAGGATCACGTGACAGGAACCATAACAGCATTTACAACTCCATCACCCCGTGGCTACCTTTACTCCTGCAGCAGGCAGCTGAACATGGTATAGCATGGATCTTGTGCACAGTTGAAGCTGTCAGAAGCCTTCTTGGCTGGGCTGGAGTTTTGCAACAACCTATTTTTTCTTTCTAAATGAGGTCAGTGGGAAAAAAAAAACCCTATACTTGGGTTGTGCTTGGAACACTTGGTTTAATAAAAGCACAACGTGTAAATATATGTGGATGTTAGTGGATGGCCTCAGGGCTCTGGCCTTCTGTCAGCTGGCTCTCAAAATCACCTCTTTCAGGAACCCATGAGAGAAATCACATCTCATGACAGGCTTGCTGGCAAGGAAAAATGGAGCTTACAAGGAAACAGCAATGGCATTTAAATAAATGTGTTTATAGATTATAGCCTGGAAGCGAGATTAGAAGGGGATGTGGATACAGTGATGCTCTTGACATCCAGGAGTCCATAAAACTTAGAGCAGAAAAGGAGAAGTTAATATCACGGGCAGAACTAGACACCAGCGTTCGCGGGCTGCTTCTGTCTCGAAGAAGTGATGTAATGCTATTGGAGCCGTGCAACCTCTGTAGAACCCCATCCTCACATTGTGAAACAATGGGGTTGGAAGGGAGAACCCCCCAAGGCTCGCCAGCTTGGAGCCAGAGTCAAAATCACTTAGAAATTTAGATTCAAAGGGCTGGGACAAACATTGTTCTCAACAGCCCCAAATATGTCGCAGATTCAATGCTTTTTTGTTGGTGATGTGTTTTTTTGTTTTTCCTTCAGAGTACATGTGGAAACCTCTGTATACATTTCAAAAGCATAAATCAGACAAATTAAAGAATAAACAATTAGCGTTTTCAAAATGAACCTTTTGTTCATTATCTGGCACTGTTTGATGCCATGTGGACAATTTTAACCACTCGTGGATGATGCTTTTTACTCCATTAAAATATGACATGAAGTACTAATTCACGGTCACACTCCCTGCCAAGGGTCACAGACAGCCCTGACAGCGCCAGCTTCCTGTGCTATGATGAGAGAGATGGGTCACACAGCACAGGACATATGGTGCGATTAGGAAGGGCCCTGTCACCTTAGAACAAAGTTTTGCAGTGTTTGTGCTAGAGGGGCACGCTTTCGTTCCGCACACTTTTGTCAGTGGCTGCTCTCCAGCTCCTTTGTCGTTCACTACTTCCATAAAACACACAGCCGTATAGCTAATAAGTCATTCGTAAAAATATCTATCCTTTACTTATCCTGCTCTGTTTGCTTGAAAGCAGGGCTAGAAAACTCAGAACTCGTATATTCGGAAAGTACAACAGTGTCTTCAACCCTAAATAAACTATAGAATAAAAGAACTCAAACTTGGCAGGCAACTGTCTCCATCCCTCCTTTGATACATGGAAAACCTTTTCAAAGAAGTGACAAGCTATAATGCCATATTTTAAAAGTTTATAGCAACAGTAACCACAAAAACAAATATAACCTTGGTATGTGCCAAGTGTTGTTCAAAGAGTTTTATATGTATTTAATTAATGCGTGTATGATCAGAGAGGAAAGAGACTCTCACCCAATAGAAGGTTTTTACTATCATTTAAATGCAGGAATATTTGCATTTCAGTTACTCTCACTTCAGACCAAAGATAACAATCTGCACTCTCCTGGGTGAGTTTTCTTTTGTTGCATAGTGAATGCAACACTGTAGAATTACACTGTGCATCTGTACTGAGCAGCAGCAAGGCACCCTGGGAGCTCAGTTTGCATTTACAATATGCTCATCACATGTCGAGTTAAATAGAGGAATAGACAGCTAGCTTTCAGGCTTTTAGTAAGACTAATTATATATATTTAGTATGCTGTAGTACTCCCTGAATGAATTTAACATAAGGAATGTGCTACTTGGCACAAAATGAGAGAATTGAAACATTCAGCATGAGTCAAAGGAAGGGAGAAAGAACACAGATCCGGAACTGCCTATAAAATTCAGCAAAAGAATAAGCAAGAAGCCAAAAGCAAGCTAAAAGAACTCTTATCCAAGCTAGCCTTCAGAATAAAGTTTATTCATACTCTTGAGTCCCCCCCTCAAATTTGCTATGTAGCAGAAGCGTATTTATGGCTGTTGCCCTGGTTAACTGCATGTGTCAAAGTGAACAGGCCACAGGACAGCTAGATAATGCATTAAATAACCAAGATAAAACAGTTATTTAATGTATGTCAAGGGATCTCATGAGGGTGACCTGGAAGACTGTGAGTTGAGCTGATGGAATTAAAAAGCAAATGACCCTTGCTAGGAGTGTGGACATTGCTGACGTCACGGAGGACCTGAATAGAACAAAAATAACAATGGAAGATGGGCTTCTGCCTGACTGCTTCAACTGTGGGTCTCAGGCCTCTGGAGACCAGAATCTGCACAGCAGGCCCTTCAACTCTCAGACCTTTATATCTGTGCCATAGGCTTTCCTGGATCTTCAGCTCCAACATGCTACCTTAGGGGCAGCATAGCATCCCAATCCTTACTTTCAAGTTTAAAATCCAAACTTTAGAATGAACTGTTTAAGAAGATTAATTATTTGCATGTTTTGGAAGCATGTGCACATGTGTATGAGTGCCCACAGTGGCTAGAAGTGGCAGATCCCCTGGAGCTGGACCCACAGGAAGTTATTAGCCACCCCTCATGGATGCTAAGTACCAAACTCCAGTCCTCTGGAAATGCAGTCTCTCTGGTCCCAATGAAAGATCTGTTCTTGCTCATGGTGCATCATGGAACGGAAGGTAAGACTGCTGGAGAGCTAGAAGTAAGTGGTCACTTCACACCACAGTTAGGAGAGCAGAGATGGAAGAATGTATGGGGCAGCTCAGTTCTGTCTCTTCATTTGAACAGTTCAGGATCTCAGTCATGGGATGGTGTCATGCATGGGGTGGGGTGTGGGGTGGGGTGGTGGGTAAGTCTTCCCACCTCTATTAATGCAAACACACAATCCTCTCCAAGGATAGCTAGAGGCCCTTCTCCTGGTCATTCTAGATTTTTATCAAGTTGACAAATAACACTATCCATAGTAGGTTGTTAAACAGCATCATTGCTATAGGTTCAACATAATTTGGAAGTTTCCTTCTGAAAGGGTTGTAGGGAGAGATGTGGGAGAGGATACTGCAGTGACGTAACAAACAATACAAGCCTCATCTGGACACTGCCCATTTTGACAGAGGGGGTGGAGGAGAGAGAAGAGCCACGAACCAAAGGCAGGGATCTGATATTCCTTAGATCTTCCTGGCTGAACCCAGCCTTGGGGACTCACGTTAGGATGTCTGGTCTCCAGAATGGTGAGGTAATCACACTGTGAGTGATTTTACATCACTTAGTTAATCATCACCATTGTGCAATGGTGAGAAACAGCAGCCGTGAGTTCTCACGACCTATACTCACTGCTGACTTGCCCGAGTTTAGCTGTTGCTAACCAGACAGACTGCTAAGTCTAGATTCCCATAACCAAAGTCTCCTTGCTATGGTTTGGATATCGTCTGAGTGTCCTCCAAGGTTTCCTGTGTTAGGAACTTGATCTCCAGTGTGGTGATGCTGAGCAGTTGTGAAATCTTTTAAGAAGTGGGGGATGGGGGGTGACTGGTTCATTGGGGATACTGCTCTTTGAAGGAGCTCATGTCCTTCACACACAGTGAGTTGGTTCTCAGGAAAGTAGTTATTAGCAGAGCAGAATGCTCCCCATTCAGGAGTTTTCTGTTTCTAGCATGTGAACTCTTTCACATACTCTCCTAACAGGATCACTTAGACTGTCCCCAGAGAACAAGCTGAGAGGACCACCCAACGCAGGCTTTCAGCTTCTAAAACTATGAACTTCATAAACAGTTTCAGGAAGTAACTAGCCTCCAGTATTTTATCACATAAGTGGAAAACAATATTTCTATGACCCCAGAAAGTTTCTTCAAGTGCTTGTCCAATCGTCTTCAGGATGCCATCTTAAGATCCAATCATAAGCAACCTATCTCTTATTCTCTAACCACAGTGATAACACTGTTTTCAGAGCTGACCATGCACACACTTGGAAGATAAATTAAGTACATTACTTAGGGAATATATAAAAATACTGTAGTTATTCACCTGATACTGTTATTTAATTTTCTCCATTATTTGGTCCCTAATCTTCCTACAAATATTTGGTCCTTCTGCCCCGTTTTGAGTTCTCCCCTGAGAGCATTCACCTTCTCTTCACAGCACATCTGTTTCCTCTACTTTATATGCCTGAGCAATCAATATCTCTAGTCAATGGTGATTCATAGGCTACTTATTTACTTCTTTATGGAAGGTTTTCTAAAACATTTCTCAATTCAATACGAACTCTCCACTTACTTGTATTCCACTGCGTCTTAATCACACTACCTAAATAAAAACATTTTGGAGACTGGTATGATAGCTCAGTAAGAGATTTATGCCAAATAATTATGAGACCAAGAACTAGGCCTGGTGCACAAGTCTATAATGCCAGATCTCTAAGCTGAGGCAGCAGGATCTCACATTTCAAAGCCGGCCGTAAGTCTCATTAAAATAATATTAAAACGAGAGCTTGACAGTGCAGCTCAAGGATAGAGTCCTTGCCTCACTTGTGTGAAGCTGTGGATCAGTCCGCAGACAACTGAGTCGTTAATTCAAATCTCTTCAGGACCAGGAAAGGCATAAATGAAGGAGCGGCTACATGAATATAATCTGCACTTGTAGGGCCATTGCTAACTAGAAAATGAACACCACTTCTGCGGCATACATATGCATTTATTTAACAACTTATGGCAGCATCTGCTCTATGGGCGAGTTGTTGAAGTTGGTTTGTGTTCTTCAAGATGGAAAAGGAGAAGTATTGGTAACCAGACTAGGTTAAAAGAAGTCAGTGGGTCAGAACTTCCTAGTTCAACCCAAGTATAGTAATCTGCTCTACTGGGTAGAAAGTGACGAGAATTATCAAGCCAGACCTGAGAACATGGGAAAGACTTTCAATCTTGGCTGATTACACACAAATTCATTTGAGTTCCTTAGAGAAAGTCGGGCAGTGATGTGATGTCTCACAAATGCTGTATTATTCTGTTTGGGGTCATATAACAACTATTTCTTAGTAAGGAGCATGCTGAAATTTGTGGTTTTTAGAAGTATCTACCACATGTTCATATTTTATAGGCAACCATTGCACATGTGCATTTAATTGGGATCTAAATTTATAACACATTGGCAGATATTCTGTGAATAAATGCTCACAAAATCTCCTACTTGTTTTATTTATTTTGATAACATTTTCTTTTTCCACTTTTTTGTAAGGGGGTCTCACTTCAAACTATATTGTATGGACCATGGACTAAGAAATAACACAGTGCACTGACATGCACATCCCCAAACACAGAGACACTTACATATATATAATCCAAAATGACAATAATAAATCTTTTAAAAAATAAATAGTGCAAGCTAAATGATTAAGTAATGGCATTGATCAGATGTTGTTTGAAGAAATCTAACTTCAGAACTTTCCAGGGAAATGTGGAGCTCTGGAAAATTTTTCAGTATCTAAGGGGCTGACCAGAATGATCTGTGTTGGAATTTTAGACGAGGAAAATATAATGTGAAGAATCCACTTAGTTTACACAGTACAGAGATTGATAGTATAGACTCAGAAGTCAGTGGCCAAGCCCAAAGTCACATAGTCACTTAATACTAAGGTTCATCTATAAAACGAGAATACTAACATCTGATGAGCAATATAAAAGATCAAGTGTGATAATTTGCCAAGTAGTTAGCATTCTCTTTGATCCATGGCAGGACTCAATAAATGATAGCATATATTATTTAAATGAAATTACCAAGAAATTAGACACCAATTATTTATGGCTGTAGAGCTGATTTTCCACCAGTCTTAATATAGACTTGGAAAGCTTCAGCATCGCTGATGAATGAGTGATGTTCTGTGCAAACCTCAGCAGCAGTCTTGGTAACTATAGTGCAATTACTATGCACTCAAGCCTCTGAATGCTAATTACTGACTTCACTGACCTTCCCCATTTGTACTCAGGCATGCAGAGTAGACTATACTATGTGCAGTCTCTAGTTTGGTAATTATAAATAATTAAATCTCATTAAGCCCTAATTATGTATAGTGAAACAAACCTGTCATCTCCTTGGGGTGTGGACGTTCATGCAGCCTCATGATAAGAGGAACAATCAGCAGATTCCACTCATCTAAAACATGTCCCTAACAACTGATTTGGCTTTTGTAAGACCTCACTTCCTCCCCTACATAAGCCAGGGAAGAAATCACTCAATCCAAGATTTCTCTTAGGATCCAAAGTCTGTACTTATGTGGTCATCTGGTCCAAATTTGTCTTGCTAAGCTGAGTTTAGGGAAAGCAGTGTATTTTCATCCTTAGCAGTGGCATAGACCTTCAGATGGAAGGCTGATGCCATCAATTGCAAAGTAGCAAACTTGCTAGTGATGTATGAGGGGGAAGTGATAGGCTGAAGGAATTCTCGCTCTTGGCTCCATTAACTAGAAACTCAAACTCTAAAATATTTCAAATGATCGTCATATTTAGGAAACACTGAATTGAAAGGTCACAAAAGGAGGACTCTCTAACCAATGTCCTTTGCAGGTTCCAGGAAACCAGGCTACAGTTCACATTCTTGCTGCACCAAGACTGTTGTGGCTGAGTACAAATTGCATCTGCCTGTTCTCTGTTTGATAACCACCGTGTCCTCATAACCTTCTCTTTAATATTTATCCATATGTGTTGCCTTTTCTTTGGCCTGGTGGAGAAACACGTCTCTGACTCTTACCCCTAAGAAAGGAAGGAAAGCTGGATAGACTTTGCTTCCTGTGTCGTCTCAGTTCACCCATTTACCATGTTTGCCATCTCTTTTGAACAGCAGGATTTGCTCAGTCTACTTCCCATCAGCTGGCCAGCCTGATAGAAAGAACTGTTTTTCTAAGCTGGGCATGATGGAGTAGGCTTGTAGTCCTGGGTCTCAGAAAGCTAAAGCAGAAGGACCACAAATTCAAGCGTAGCCTGATCTACACAGTGAGGCCATATCTCCAGTTTTTCTGCTTCCTAATTTTAATAATACTGATTCTGATGTGAGTGCTTTGGCTCTTGTGGGTTGAATTAAAGGAAGAGTCTAGGTCCCAGAAACTCAAACCAACAAAGTTATCCTGAGACAATGGCCTCTGGGGGCATTGTGTCGGACCCCAAAAGGAAGGAAATTCAGACAAGGAGTAAGCAGAGGGAATATAGAGTTGTTGAGGAAAAGTGAGAAAGAAATCCTGACAGTAGGAAGGCCTGCAAGGTAGGAACATTACATTACAGTGTTGTCTTATAAAATGGGCTTTTGTGGATCTTCATGTGGAATTGGATGAAGGCCGAGGTAGTCTTCACTGAGATTGGTCATTTTGGTTTTTTGTTTTGCTTTTACAAAACAGAATTTCTCTGTGTATCCCTGGCTATCTTGGAACTCGCTCTGTAGACCAGGCTGGCCTCAAGCTCACAGAGATCCACCTGCCTCTGCCTCCTGAGTGCTGGGATTAAAGGCATATGCCACCAGCCACCATGTCTGGCAAGGTTGATCATTTTTTAGTGCATTGGGGGCCCAGCCAGTAAGAAGTCCACATGTTTTATGCATGCTACCTTGTCCCAAGTAGAGAATTACTTGTCCATTCAGGGAGGGGTCATGCATGCTACTTGACTAGCTCATGATCCACCACAGGCCCTGCCTTCACTACAAGGAGCTTAACTTCTGCCTCAGTTTGAGCAAATTTTACTTTTACATGTCTTAGTCACACGTTCTCTGGAAGATTACCAGATTTATCTTTCCTTTGAAGCTCATTTATTTTAATAAAGTGTAAGATATATGTTATGGGATATTTGTACACTCTGTGAAGATGTATTGTTGTGGTTGGTGTAATAAAAAGCTGAATGGCCAACAGCTAGGCAGGAGGTATAGGCTGGACTTCCAGGCAGAGAGAGAGGAAGTCAGAGGGATGAAACTAGGTGTGTGAGAGATGCCAACTGCGTGGAACAAGTCAGATATACAGGACAAAGGAAAGGTAACTATAGAACATTATAGAACATAGATTAACAGAAGCAGGTTAATTAAGTTATAAGAGCTAATTAGAAAAAAGCCAAAGTGAAGGCCAAGCTTTCATTAATAAATAAGAAAGTCTCTGTGTTGTTATTTGTGGGCTGGTGATTCAAAGATAGTCCTACAAAAAAAGTGTGCTACTAATATATATGTAAATATGTATATATTGTAATTTAAATAGAAGTGACATTTAAAATAGAAACCAATAATTTAGATATAATAAAATATAAGCAATAATTTCACATAGGTTATAAAATGTCCTGAGAGGTATAAAGTATATCTGCATATGGGAAGCAATGTGACATACTTATGAGTAAATGACACTAACACAAATGATACTTATTCCAAAGTTGGCTATGAAGTCAATAAAATCATGAAAGCAAAGGAGGATGCTTTCTTCATGAAACTGTAAGTCGATCCTCAGAGGGTCCGGCCTCTTCTACAGGTCAGAGAGCCTGGGAAGGAGATGCAAGTCAGAAAAAAAAACCCACCCAGACTTCTTCCCTGAGGGATGAAAGCTTCTTCTGTATTTTATCCTTTCTGATGCTTGTTCTACTCCATTCTTTTTCTGTTCTGTTTTTCCTCCTATTGTTTCCATTCTCTCTCTTCCCTGGTGACTTTCTTCTCCACCACTTCCTGATGTCTTCCTTCTGCTTTTGTTGTCTTTTCCCTCACAGCTTATTTACCCCAGAAAAATCTTTCAGGCAATATAAAAATCACTATGAGGTTACACTCTATTTTTTAAGTGAATGATTACAATGAATACAAGTAAAAAAAAAAGATGTGTTTCTTCTGTCCCTTAAATGCTTAAACATTTTAGGTATTACAGGGGAAAAACAAATTATCCCCAAGAACCTACTACAGTTAAACATTTATCTTTCAGACTTTTCATAGATCAAGAGATTTTTAGCCATAACTGTTTACATAGCAAATAGGTTTTATAATTGCCAGAAAAGCAGGTTACTAGTTACTCTTTTCATATTTTAGAATCCAGTCCAATTTATCCTAACTATTCAATTCTTTGTTTTCTAGTTATATGTAGTCAATTGTTTGAAGCTTTGATTTAGCTATGATGCACACCAAAACCCATGAACACACTTCCCAATATCAAAAAGAACTTGAGCTAATTCCTGGGACTTGATTGTTTTCCTTCATCATAACCTAAGCCACAGTCTACACAGCTCCTCAAGAGAAATTCATAAGTCCTAGCTGTGTGAACTCTTCCTTGTTCTTATTTTCTTTTCTCTGCAGCCCCTGATTTATCAGGGGCAGGGGAAACACTATATCCTACCTTTACCTATTTTAATTTTCCCACTAAACTAACCTCTGTCATAATCCCTGACTAACCATCAAAATTCTGTTTAAATTAATACTATTGTTGTATAAAATTATTACTTCAGTTAAAAAGTACAGCTTAAGAGGAAATCATCTTCATAATAATCCACAGGTAAAAATGCCCAGAAGAATGGGATATTCCCCTGAGATAATCACACTAAATTAAAGTTATTTGGATCCCCCACACGTCCCTTCACACCATGTTGGATACCAGAGAAAAATGACAGTGGCAAACATGTAAAGGCAGCAGCAAGAGACGTTCTGCAGCTGAAGCCCTATGGGCTTTGCCTATCAGAGATTCACCCATCAGTGTCTTGCCTCCCGGTAGGCTGAACTCCTAAAGTTTACCTGCTGCTCCTCTCACATGGCTGCTGGCATTGATCCTTAGATTCATGAATAATCCCAGTATAGTCAAGTCTTTTCATGAGTTTCTTCAAGAAGAAAAAGCTGCAAGAGCCTGCCCTAAAGTATCATAACTTTAATAATAGCATACCAAATCAAGAATGAAGAAAGCAGTCATACACCCACACATGCACTCCTATAACTCATATTGTATTTATTTTTATTAATTTACCCCTTCTGTGGTTTTGTAGGCCTTATGCAAGATACACATGTAGTATACCACTGACTTACATACACATCCAGACTCTACACTGTGGCCTATAAATACTATAACCTACTATAATAAACTAGGATTTTTAGAAAGTACCTGATTCCAGATCTAGATAATTAAGATTAATTCTTCATTTTTTTTTTATTTCCATAGGCAAGATGACATGTATAGTGGCTCCCACTAGCCGTAGAAAACCTTAGTATGGAAAAGAATAACAATTTATATGGATTTAGGTTCATGTTCATGAACACATAAGATTAAAATTATAGTATACAACATAGCCACAAAAAAATTATTCACTGCTTTCCAAAGGTGTAGAGAACCAGTGTCTTTTTTTAACTAGTAAATATAGACAAGTAATCAAATATTTGTTTGACTTTCTAACAAAAACCAATAACTTAATGGGATGGTGAAATGGGAGGTCAGTGCACTCAGCCACCAAGCCTGATGGCCTGAGTTCAGTCTTTGAAACCCACATGGTAGATGGACAGAACTGATCACTACAAGTTGTTCTCTGACCCCACATGCATGCTGTAGTGTGCAGTAATAAGTATGGTAATATCGCACTCAAATAAGTGATGAGAATTTCACCTTAGAGAATGATTCTCGTTAGCAAATTTTTTAAATGACTGACTTGGGATATTGCAGCTTTCATGAATTAATCAATGTAGGCAGTAATACCAACACCGCCAGAGCAGCTAACAGTATGTGTTTTCTGACAGAAGTACAAAAGCTAACTGTGGATCCTAACAGAGTGGTGAGGATACTCTACTAAGAAATCTTTTTTTAAATCAATGAACTTCACACACATCATCATTACCATGAAATCACAAAGCCTTAATCTTGAGTCAAAAGATAGAAAGTTGCACAAGAATAGGTGTAATGTTTATACATCCATGAGCTTATATAAAGGTTGAAAACAGGAAAAATCAAGTTTTGGAATATAAAAAATGCATGATAAACATAAAATATGTGCCCATAGAAATCAGTTCCAGGATAGCACTTGCTCCTACAAAGCCAGATGTCTCTGTCCCTTTTGTTCTGCAATAGCTTGAGGAAACCAGAAAGAACAGAAGCTTATTTCCCTTAGTTGTGGAGACTGGGAAGCTGCACACACTGGTTAGATACTTCTTGGTACATCATTGCATTAGTTACTGTTACTGAAATAAAATGCTGATAAAAAAGCACCTTAGAGGGGGAAAGGGTTTATTTTGGCTTATGGTTTCAGAGGGATAAAGTTTGTCCTGGCAGGGAAGGTATGAGTAATGTCAGGTAAAGCAAGGCAGAAGGAGTGGAAAGCTGGCTGATGACATTTGCATCCTCACATAGGAAGCAGAGGAAGGCTGTAAACCCTCAAAGCTCACCTCCAGTGACATACTTCCTCCATTAAGGCTCCACCTCCCAGAGGTTCCACAGCTTTCCCAAACAGCACCATCAATGACTGGTCAAGTGTTCAAACACATGAGCTTCTGGGAGACATTTCTCATTCAAATCATATCTTTCTATGGTAGAAGTAAAGTCTATGGGAAAGAGATAGAGAGGTGAAGAGAAGAGGGACATGGGAAACAACATGGAAAGGGAGAGGAGAGGGAAGCTGAACACATCCTTATATCAGGAGCTCAATCCTCTAATAACTGGTCTACCTCTCTGATGACATTAGTCCATTCATGAATGCAGAGCAATCCTGACCTAATCAGTTAAAGGCCCAGATCTCTACACTGTTGCACTGTGGGTTAATTGTTATTAACACATGAACTCTGAAGGTAAAGAAGAATGTAGTATCTTAGAAAGATATCCAAGGAGGGAAATATGCCAGAATTCTTCCTGAAATTGGAAAAAACATAAGCAAACACAAAGTTGATAAATGTATTAATTATAGATGGTGGCTACTTTGGCTCTTTCTATGTTATTTGTCCTAGTTACAAGATACTTTAAATAGTTTATTCGAAGGTAAAGATAGTGGTGTGTTCTGTGTGGGTAACAGAAGAACAGAATAATTCAATGGTTTCAAAATTGATAATAATTGAAGTTCAGGGCAACAGTATTATCAATCAAGGGAACTGAGGGTCTGGACCTTATATGGGTGTTCTGCTACTCAGCTGGCCTTCCCACAAAGCTTTACATGCCATTGGGAGGAGGAAAGTCTTCCATTTTACTAGCTTCTATTTTTAGTACATACAATGAGAAGTAGCTACTTCTTCCTTCCCTCACTTTTTAAAAGACCTTTGACTTTTGAAAATCAGCTTTCACTGGGAATGTTGAACTTTGAAGTCTGACGTTGATTTGGTCAGATGACTAAGATGACTACATTACTACAGATGCCTTGTACATATAAACACTCACTAGTCACACATTTTATAGAGCCCAAATGAAACATGTGCTTCCCTTCCAACATTACATTTGGAATTAGCTGCAGAAGACAGACACTTCTGTGATTTGTAAATAGCAAGGGCAATGAGGAGTTGCAGAGCAACCCTGCCCTTCTTGGCTACAATGGTGTCTTTCCTTAATGAAAAAGATACTCAAATACTTGGAGCAGTTTTTTCACTTTTCCCCTGACGGGTGTTTTCTGACTTTGGTTCTGTTATTAGTGTTGTTCTTGAAAGCATGACCCACGCCATCTCTTACATTCCAAGAAGTCTCTTTTAATACTGTAGCCTTTGTTAAGGGTTAGCACTTAGCACATCTGTTCTCATGGAGAGATACGTGTGCAAGGCGCTGCAGAACTGTCCCATGGGTAAGAGTCCACAAAGGCTCTCCTGTAGCTGTCAAAGCCTGGCAGCAGTGTCTTTAGGGTACAGGAGCAACAAAACTGAGCCTTGCCTGCCCTGTGCATTCTGGGGTGCTGTGGAGGCTATTATTTGGCTCTTACTTATGGAGGCAGTAGAATTGTTTAAAAAGGTTTCATAGAATGTCTGGAAGAAAGTCCAGCAAAAGTCTCTGGAATTCCCACTCCCTTAATTTCAGATGATTTAGAACAAGAAAGGCCCAGCACTATTTGGATGGGCAATCAGATGGAACAGCGCCCTGGGTGGCATGCTTGGAGATGATGTTGCTTTGATAATGTTATATAATGTATATACTGTACAGAGGCAAGCTCCAAGGCAGCTGTGTGTAGTGTGTGTGTGTGTGTGTGTGTGTGTGTGTGTGTGTGTGTGTGTGTGTTTCTCTTCTTCAAACAATAATGCAAAACCAAACAACAAAACAGAAAATGCACTCCAGCAGGTCATAGATGGGGTAGATGCTAGGGTGAGAGAACCCAAGGCCCAGTATGTGGAGGTAGGAGGTAGCTAAGCTGGTCAGTCTGGGCCACTGGGACTGTCCACCTCAGGTGAGGGGCAGTACCAGATTTCCTAAGCCCACACCATTGGGACCAGCTCTCCAATGATGGCTGGGGCCAGCTCTCCTGCTGCAGGGTCCAGTGAGGAGCAAGGCCAGCTATCCCAGGGCCTGTGCAGGGCAGGCAGGCTCAGTACGGCCCTCAGATTTCAAAACTCATGATTCCTATGGTCCCTTTGGCAACATGGGCCACAGACATCAACACAGACGCCAGTTGCAGCTGGACCATGGCCTTCAGCAGCAGCTTCTTCCCGAATGTCACCATGGCCTCAGTGGCAGTGCAGGCCACCCAACGGCAGCCTGTTCCATAGGCACCAACCTGGTCTTAAGTGGCTGACCAGACCCTGGGCATCCACACAGCCCTCAGTGCATAACAGGAACCACTGATATCAACTCAGACCCTGGCTGCGGTAGGGTCATAGACCCAGACATGACCCTCAACTGGTCCTGTGGAACAATAGCCACAGGATCCCCATGACTGGGGAAACAGAAGGATATCCAAGAGGAGTTTCACTGAGAGTCCAGTGATGATGGTGTGCCAGAAGACAGAGGTCTTGAACCAGATCAATGACTTGTTGCAATGAACATTGTGGATGGGGTTGAGTGAGCAAAAGGATATTCTGTGTGATACTCTGCAGCTCCTAATGCCACCAGGATGGATGAAGAGGTGTTGGAGAAATGGAAAAGACAGAGGAGCAAGGTAAGGTGGATTTTTTGTTTGTTTTGTTTTTAATTCATCTGAGGGGGTCATTTGGGGGATGCTATAAGGTGAGGGGCAGAAAAAGAAGGACTGGGAGGTGATAGGGATTGGGGTACATGATGTGAAATTCCCAAAGATTCAATAAAGAAATATATGTATATGATGATATTGTGTTCCCCAATATATTGTGCACCCTAATAAACATATCTAGGGTCAGAGAACAGAACAGCCACTAGATATAGAGGCCAGAAAATGGTGGCACACACACCTTTAATCCTAGCATTCTGGAGTCAGAGACCCATCCGGATCTTTGTGAGTTCAAAGCCACACTGAAAACAACCAGGCATGGTGACACACACCTTTAATCCTCGGAAGTGATGGCAGGAAGCAGAAAGGTATATAAGGTGTGAGAACCAGGAACTAGAGCCTGTTAAGCTTTTAGGCTTCTGAGCAACAGTTCAGCTGAGATCCATTTGGATGAGGACACAGAGGTTTCCAGTCTGATGAAACAAGATCAGCTGAGGAACTGGCAAGATGAGGAAGCTGTGGCTGGTTCTGTCTCTCTGATCTTCCAGCATTCACCCCAATCTCTGGCTCCAGGTTTGTTTTTATTAATAAGGCCTTTTAAGATTCGTGCTATCCAAACAGGTTTGGGGTAGATTATCAGGTTCTATAATACCTCCTTTCCCTAAACTGCAACATACCAGACCATGGCCTCAATTCAGAGGGAGACAATTTGCAAAGCTCCATTGACAGAGGTTCCAGAGCAAGGACAGGAAGCCTCCCCTGCCCTCCCTGGGTTTTCCGGTCACAGCCTCCCTTGCTGGAGTTGAGGAGATTGGAACAGACACACCAACTCCTTTATATCTTCTTAGTCATCTGGATTTGGCCGTGTAGCTCATCCTTCTTATTCTGTTCTCGTTTTGTCAATTTTCTTTCTCCTGCTTTTAGTTTAATGCTTCTAATAACCCTTTCATCTGGTCTCTGCCCGAAACCACATGTTTGCATACTGTTCTTGAGTCTTTTGGTTGGAGCGGTTGTCATAATTCTTTGCAAGCTGGTTTCTCATCTTAAAACAAGATCACAACTTGGATGCCTATAAGGAAATAAAATAGTATAAACTTCTGTTATATTAAATTTCAGTATCTGAAGCTAAGCTCAAATCATAATCTTTCATGAAATTCTGAGCTAATTGTCAGCAAATAGTTAGAAATTTTGATCCAAAAAGGAGCACACACAATCAATTAAGTGAACAGAAGATGTGTGCTTATCCCTTAGTGGGAAAAGTATGTGGGTAATTAATTCTTGCAAGCAAAATTCTCTTCCCATGCTTGTAATTAATTTGACTGAGATCTTACATCTCACATCTTTCTGGTTTCCCAGAGTCTGAGATCTAGTCCTGTGGGTCACAGTGCATAGCAGCTCTCGGAACAAGTCTGTCACGGCACATACTCGCCTCCTCGTTGCCTCAGTCTATGGACTTTCTTTCCTCTGTTTTGTCAACAGTTCTGTACAGTAATTAATGTGCAGTCTGGTGGTTTCATCTCACAGGCCACCATTGCCACCTGTGAGGCCTTTGAGTCGTCACCCCGCCCAAGGAGAGGGGTAAATGGGCAGGACTTGGTTTTAGGGGCTGCAAGAAGAATTTTCCTAATGGTGTTATGAGTCTAACCCAGTCGTGGTAATAGGCCCAAGTCATATCATTTCTCGAAATGTGTTTACAGAATAAGGTTTGTTTGCTCTGTTGGTTTATAATGCTGTAGTGTGTTTTTGTTTCTGAAGGACATGAATATTGAGTTATTTAGACAGGAATCACAGCTTTCTCACTGCTATAGCTCAGCTGAAAGCACATGATTTATCTAGCAACACTGTGGAACTTTTAAGATTTATTTTCAGTTTTAAAAATATTTTCGGGGTTGGGGATTTAGCTCAGTGGTAGAGCACTTGCCTGGCAAGCCCAAGGCCCTGGATTCAATCCTCAGCTCCAAAAATAAATAAATAAATAAATAGATAGATAAATAAATAAATAAATAAATAAATTTTCATTTAGTCTTTGAGAATTTAATATACATACACAATGAAGCATGATTGTACCCACCCCCATTTATTTCCTCCAACTCCCTTCAGATCACCCCCATATCTTCCTGTTACAACTTCATGTGCTACCCATGTGTGTATGGGTATCGGGTCACCTACTGAAGTATGTGGAACCTACTGGTTACTAGTGGACCCCCCCACACACACATCCAAAGAATGATTCTCCCTCTTCTAGACAGATAAGAAAAGTCAACAGAACCTGGGTAAGGGATAGTGCCTCAGGAACTCCAACCTCATCTAAGCCACAATGTTGGCTGGCTTGATCTTGTACAGATCTTGTGGAGATAACCACAATGGCCGTGTGTTCATGCGTGCTATAGCCACATCATGTCCAGAAGTCAGCACTCCACAGCACCCATTCTCTTGTGCAGTGTCTTTTTTTGCATCCTCTTGTGCAGTGTTATTTCTGCATTCTCTTGTGCAGTGTCCAGCAGATGCAGAGCATTGATAAAGATAGTCCATTTAGGACGGAGAATTCATGGTCACTTATTCTCAGCACTTTGGCCAGTTATGAGTCTTAATTGTTTCCCATGATAAGAAAAGTGTCTCTGACCAAAGTGGATGTCAGCCAAAGTATAGAATTTTATGTATATCATTTTATTCCATTTTATGTATTTTGTCATGCATATAGGTGATGTAAGCAAAAAATTACTTTTTTTCTTGTTTTTTTAAATGCTGTAATAGTATATAAAATCTTCTTGTTACTTGCCTTTTTCACTGAACATTGTGTTTCCAGAATTCACCTACATTAAATAGAGTAAATTTTCTTTATAAAAGGTCTTACAGTATTCAAAGTCCATTTATGTATACCATTCCATTGAGTTCACATAAAAATCAACTGAAGTCTAGTAGTCCCTATCCCTTTTGTTATAATAACATCAAAGACTACTGGAAGCTATTAATGAATCCATATTTTAGTAAAATCTCTACATGCACCCAGGCCCTCACATCAATTTAACACCTAGATTTTGCCTCAGACAATAGTACTATAAAATTTACATATCATAGTGTTTTATGAATCTTCTACTAATAACTATGAATTTCCTTCTATGTGGGTTATGTGTTTCCATTACATTGAAAGGTAAAATAAAAATGAGGCAAAGCCCTTTCCTGGGGACTTCTTGGAAATTCATCTTATTTCCATATGTTGGCCATATAAATAAAGCTTTGTCTTCATTCCAAATGTGACTCTCATGTCTATTTCACGATATCACAGGGCATGCTAGAGAACAGCCTACGCAAATTCCCAGAAAAAAAAAAAAAATATGTATCTGGGGGAAATTTGGTCTCTTAATGCTTTCCAAATATCCTTTTTAGACATTCATTTAGTGCACTTGGCTACCATGCAGGGCAGTAAGGAAACTCAGTGTTCCCATATGTTTTGTTATTTATTGCTTAGTGATCAACCAATATATGTCTTTGAAAAGTGGCAGCAGCTAGCAGAGAAATTAGAAACCTACTTCCCACATAAAATCTTCAAATCAATACCAGTGAACCACATGCTTGTAACAAGATTATGAACCAAAACATCATTTGTGGGCCCTACTGAAGAGAATACTGAAGGAATTGGCTATTTCTTCAATGTTATTGGGCCCACTGACAGCTCTGTGACTAATACAGTAACTTTAATACAAGGTGAGATAGTTGCTTCATAGATTTTTCACTAAAGTGATGCCTGGGGGGTAGATTTATTAATAGTGGAGGAAAGAAGCAGAATAATTCAAAGTGCCTTAAATCAACTGTCAGAAAACAGAGAAGGGATGTCTTTTCACATGAACTTTTAAGTTAATCCTTAGAGATGGATTGATCATTGATACATTTGTATATCTATCATTTTCTTCCAATAAGTACAAGCAATACTTATGTCAGAGTCAGTGTTTTCTGCAGAACTGGTGAGAACTGTCTTGTGGTAGACAGTGAGATGGGAACACTATCCTAAAGCGAGAGCATTGAGTACCCTTTAAGCACACAGAGGTTCTGCTGTTTTATGAGGTTGTGTGATCTAAATAACTACTGAGCAAGAGCTAGCTCTTACTTATCCTTGGCCTGTAACGTGGGAGCTCATGACTCAAGCAGCCAGACTACGGTTCAAGTCTTATTTCTAACACTTAAAGAATTTGGCACTTAAAATTTACCTCAAGCCTCAGTTTGCAAAATCATAACCTAGGGCCTTTTCCCTTCACTCTGGTTGGCTTTTTGAATTCAAGTGATTGGTTGATTTTGATTTTGTTTTTTGAGGCAGTATCTCCATATATGTGTATACACACACACACACACACACACACACACACACACACACACATAGCCCAGGCACATCATTGTCTCACCACCTATGCCTCCTAAATGCTGGGATTACAGGCATGTGTTGCCATGCCTGGCTGCTCTTTGTTCTTTATCCAAAGATAGAGTTTTTGTGAATATTTTATGAATATTAAGTAATGCTGTGGGATGTTCTGTATGTCAAATGTGTTGCTCTGATTGGTTAATAAATAAAACACCGATTGGCTAGTAGCCAGGCAGGAACTATAGGCAGGACAAGCAGAGAAGAAAATTGGGGGGAGTGGAAGGCTGAGAACAGAGATACTGCCAGCCGCTACCATGACAAGCAAGATGTAAGGTACCGGTAAGCCACGAGCCATGTGGCAAAGTATAGATTAATAGAAATGGGTTAATTTAAGATAGAAGAACTAGATAACAAGAGGCCTGCCACGGCCATACAATTTGTAAGCAATATAAGTCTCTGTGTGTTTACGTGTTTGGGTCTGAGTGGCTGTGGGGCTGGCGGGTGAGAGAGATTTGTCCTGAATGTGGGCCAGGCAGGAAAACTCTAGCTACAAAGAAAAAAACTCTAACTACAAAGTAAGATTATTTGATCCCAGAAAATAACACCACAAAGTGAAGGCCTCAGACACAGCCTCTGAAGCAACTTTTTCTTAGGGTCTTCTATCTGAAAGCATGCATTATTTTTGCACAAATCAAGCTATAGAATTCCTCTTCTGCAAGGTGGATCAGACAAACTATTGAGATTTAAACTAAAAATATTCCTTTATCTTTGTCTCACTGTCTCTGCAACAGCTGTAAGGAAATTCTCTTGATTGTAGAACCTATTCTACCCTATGCCCAAAAGGAAGGAGTGCTACCACGGAAACCAAGAAGTACCTGGAGGCCAGCCCTTGTAGGATATATTAGTTACCTTTTAGCTACTGAGATACCACACCATAGTTAGAATAACCTAAGGAATGAAGCATCTATTTGCACTTGTGGTTCCAGGAAGCCAGAGTCCATACAGCAGGAGGGTAAGGCACATTGGCAGCTGGCTGACCACATCTTAGTGCACACTAAGGAAGCAGAGTGAGCGAAGAATGAAGTAGGCCAAGAGTACCAACCCTCAAAATCCACTTCCAGTGATGTACATCCCCCAACAAGCCTCCACTTCCAAAAGGTTTCATAACTTTCCCAAAATATGCCACCAACTCAGGAGCAAGTATTCAGATACACTGGCCTATAGAGGCCTTTAAACATTCAACCTTTTAACATTGGGTCCTCCACTTCCTCTATAGCTGTTAAATCACATCTTGTTTTCTCCAATCACATTTCTACATGCTGGTCCGTGGTTTCTTAAACCTGACTGTAATTACCTGAGCCAACCTCTGATCTAAAGGCTCCGATGCCATATAAAACAATACTCAAATGAAACTTTAAGGCTTTTCTCTTGCTAACCTGTGCTTCTGTTATGGGAGCATCCGCCATTATAACCTTTTCTGCCCCATATAGAAGCCCCTGAGAATGTCTGGCTCATATAAGAAGCAGATACAGAAATACACTTCTACTGGAAAACATGATCACCTGGCTACCTCAAGGATCTCCAGTGGAGTTACCACTCCCCTGCAGGTAGAAGGTAGATGGCTATGTTCCTAGCTGTCACTTTGCCTTTGAATTCCATGAGGCCCTCATCTGGAATGGAGGAAGTAAACCTCATACAGAGAGCAGCCGGTCCCCACGAGGTTGTGATTTCATTGCCCAGAGCCCTCCTGGATCACCAATGCAGACCTTAGGGAGCTTGCCTATACACAGCTTACTTCCCATTTGATCTCCATATGGTTATTGCTGTTCTTTTCTAAGGCTTTTTTTTTTTTCTTACAAAGACTTTTTCATGTTTAAGTGTGACAGAGAATATGTGGTCTGCAGGGATGCTCTACCCTCCAGAGAAGGACCTAGTTCTTGTTTCTACCCAGCAAGATTAAAGATGGTTGTCTTGAGAAACAGGCTAGGCCAAAGTTAGAGCAGAGGAGATGAAGGGGAGGGTAAAATCCACATCGAGTGTGTATTCTCACCTAATCACTCTGCTTCAGCCAATCCGCGAAAGCAAACAAAAAGCCCACACACACCCCCAAAGTAGAACTAGGTGACAGTTACTAGTTTCCATTCTAACTAATTTTAATAAAGAAACACCACTGTATTTTAAAGATAAAGTTCATTTGGAAACTATAATCAAGTATCTTAAATGTACTTATGATGCAAAAATGAAATAAATCATGAGTTCTAGTCTAAAAACTGAATGATTCTAAAGGGCTCTCAGTGACGATCTAATCTCACACTGATTGCTTGTACCACGGAGAAGGAAGTAGAAAAGGAAGACATTTCCTGGTTGAACTCCGGAATGGGTCTTGAACAAGTGTAGAGCAGAGAAAAGGAAAAGGAAGTGAAAAATCACGTGTGGGTGGAAAGAACTATCTGTAGTGAGAGGTGACCTCTTTCTGAACATCTAGCTGTGGTTTAACTTCCTACTTAGGAGTGACAAGGCAGGTCACTTCTCCTGCCTCATGGCCCTCCTCCTGAGATGTGTTTATGCAGGTGGTCAGTTCTAGGTGGACTCAGCTGCCGAAACCTCCAGATGTGTGTTTTCACTGCCCACTGCACCTTCATCTTCGCCTATGAGCTTGTCTTCTCGTTTTCCCAGTGTCTTCTTCTACCTGCTGTCAGTCTTGAAGACTGCACCATCAGCTACATTGAGCAAAACTACCTGAGATTTTCATTTAAATAATTTCAGCTCTGATACTGTTTTCTACTGAAATTATCTTATGGCATTATATTATACAGTTTTTTTGTTTGTTTGTTTCAAGACAGAGTTTCTCTGTAGTTTTGGTGCCTGCCCTGGATCTCTGTAGACCAGGCTGGCCTCTATATTATATACTTTTAATTTTAACTTTTAAGGAATAAATGCAAGTGTTAATTTCAAAAGTCATAGAAATAGTCGCTAAAGTGTCAAACTTACTTTGTGTAGTTACACTTCAATATTTAAAGCTATTTTAGAAAAGAAGTAAATGTTTCCAAACTATCAGCCACAGATGAACAAAACAAGTTGGATACAGTGGGTATAGTATACTAAATCTTAGAATATGACAAGTTCAAGATTTTAGGTCTAAATAAACAACTCATCAATGGTGGAATTTTAATACCTAAGGAGTGGGTTTTATTGTCTGTAAAATGTGAAATTTATTTAAATCAAAAATTCCAAAAGTATATTTGACAAAATGTTAATCTTTAGAATTTTTCAGTCTCTGTCTCTCTCTGTGTCTCTGTGTCTGTGTCTGTGTGTGTGTGTCTGTGTGTGTGTGTGTGTAATCTTGGGGGGTAACTTTCCTCTGATGTCATTCACAAAGTCTCTCACTGGCCTGGAGCTAACCAGTAAGTTGAGCTGAGCTAGATGGTAAGTGAGCCCCAGGAACCTGTCTGTCTCCTGCTCTCCAGCCCTACAATTACAAGTTCACAGCACACTTTTTTATTTTATTTAAGTTTTGAGGATGAAACTTGGAACCTCATGCTTGTAAACCATGCTTTTATCCAGCTGAGCTACCACCCCAACCCTGTTTATAGCTTTTATATGGAAGGAAAAAATGTTTTCTTATCAAATATCTGTAAATATGTTTATGTCAGACAAACCACAGAGGTTTGTGTAGTTAAGGATTTGTCAAAGGTTCTTAATCAGTCTCATGTGCATACATTTCCTATGCCTGTCTAATCACTGTGCACTTTATCCCACCCCAACCTCTATATGTATATGTTTAATGCATAAATACTTTGGAGTGCTTACCAAGTCCATTGACAATGATCTCCTACAAAATGGTTCTGGTAACTTTCTCAGCCATCGCTTCTACTTAGCCACTTAAACACACACATACAGGCAGAATGAAGCCATTCATTGATTATCCAAAGGGATGTGCCACAAAGATTCTCAGTATTTAGGACATTTCTGTGTTGTTTGCTGCATGAGCAGACCCAGACACACATGCTGTGTTCATTGGGAAAATACATTCCAGTCTCACCCTAACATCTTTTGAGTGGGTGAAGACCAGAACATACAGAGACTAGTGGAGATTCGAGATGAAAGCAGGTACCAAGACAGAAGCAACCCAAATTCCACAAGGAAAACAAATGGGTGTCTGAAGAGTTTGTTGTTCCAAACTTGCATCATTTATTTTCTCTTTCCTTTTTGACAAATGTAAAGCCAGTTAGGATATAAAAAGAGGACACATTCTTGATTCCATTCTGGAAGAAGCTCGTACACTTACTCTTGGGCTATCAAATGTGGGATCTATTGTGCTGAATGAGGCAGGAGAAACAGCAGACTATATTTCAATGCTACTTTCAGCAGTCTGACTTTATCCCATCATGTCTCTAAGGAAAAGACTAGTCTAACTTCTCCAAAGCTCCTCTGGCATACATCATGTTATTTATATGCTGTTGACAATTGGCTGAACCCCAGGTATCCACACTAATGCACAATTCCTAGAAAATTCAGCCTATCCTGTTTTGTGACGAGGTTTTCTGCTTTTCTTTAAGTAACTTCTTCAGTTATATTGATTGGTATTGGCTCCCTACACCATTCTTTTGCAATTCCAACCTTCTGAACATCACAAATATAGGAAACTTCAATACAGTCGCACAGGACAGGTGACCGCTTCTGTAGCAGTCTGGCATCATGCTGTATGTGATGAGCCCCAGCAGCCTGCTCTCTTTTGAAGGAACATTTATTAGCAACAATAGTTGTTTTGCTTATGTTACCAGAAATAATATTCTACTAAACAATTCTCAACATGCACTTTTGGTAACAAGTGAAAATCTTTCAAATTAAGTTAACGGCACAAGATTCTTGAAAAGAAGTTGATTTCTTGCATTAAAGAAATTATGGATTTCTTGACTTGTAGAAAATAGAATTGTAGTGTACACATTTAGAAGGATAATAGAGATATGTGGCTCTCCAAGGCAAAATTTCTGGAGTAGCCTCAATAGCTACTTAATACTGATTTAGGAATCCTCTCCATGATAATAATACAGCTGTTTATATCATTAAGCCTTAGTAGAAAGTGGAAAATACAAGAAAAATATTCTTTCTCCCATACAGTACAGTATTTAAACATTGTACAGCTAAATAACTGACTTCAGCAGTGGGATATTACCCTCTACTGATTCTATGCTTCTACTATATATGGTAATTATATTGCAGGTGAATAAAGGCAACCTGTTAGGGTCTTTAAAAACACATATAAAACATTAATCTGAGTTTAAAAAAACTTTAATGAATTAAAAGCTCATTATAAGTCTCTGAGCTACATATTTGAAAAACATTTCCTTTGTTTCTGCTTCCAAATATACCTGAGACTACCTGGATAAAAACCACACCCATAATTATAAAATTCCTATATTGGAATTTTATTTCTTTATTATTTATTATTTTATATTATAAAAATAAGTTTAATTATTAGCTAACATGGATTAGATCTATAGGATTAATATCATCAGCTTCTAATACAAAGAAGTCAGTTTTTGACTTAAAGATCAATAGTAAAAGTCTCATGTAAGAAAATTTTATTAGTCTTTATATTTTCAAATTTTCTCTTTCTTGAAACCGGATATTTACAAAAGAGCTTAAAATAACATATTTGAACTTCTGTTATAAAATAGTTATCATATATAATACACACACATATTGTTCTGATTTTGTGGAGGAAATGAAAGGAACTGAAAACATTGCTTCAATACTTGCAGGCAATACCTTCAAAGCATGAAGAAACTTAAGATGCCCAGTGAGTCAAAAGAACTCTAATGTTTAGTGATTTAGTAAACGATGCCAGCATATTGTTATCGCTCCTAGAATGCCAAAATTAATCCATTGGCTGAAAAGCTTTGAAATGCTGTAGAATAATTTGAGGTACTGAACTATCTCTTCAAGTATAGCAGAATAATAGACTGAATATGCCCTAGGCACAGAGAGAAGTTTATCATCCCATGGAGCTTCTCCCTCTTATTCCTCTGAAACCCAGGAAATTCTTCTCAAAGAGAAAATAACCAGCTGATTTCCGTATTTACTAAACACACAAAAAGAGTCTATATTGCTTACCAGGTCCCCTATATGACTCTCCTGTATGCTAAAAGCTTCTGGTACAACATGATAACCTATATGTAAGACAGAAGGGAAATGATGCCTTCTGACCAAGAATACTACTTTCACTTCCCCTAAATTGCTATGTTGTTGCATTAGTGAAGATTTTGTAGACTGTTAAAATGCAGATATTTAAGTGAACAATATCCTTTATGTTTATCATGACAAGCATGTTTGCCTATAGGTATCTCTAATCTAGTAGCAGAGGCACATGTGATATGCTACAAAGTTTCTATGGCTACCTCAAATGTCCTTCACAAAGAACGCTGCCTTCAACAATAAACTCAGCTTTGAACACAGCTTAAGAGACTTGTGGGATTGGAGAGGTGGCTCAGTGGTATACAGAAGACCTGTGTTCAGTTCCCAGGACCTACATCAAGTAGCTCACAACCACCTCTGACTCCAGCTCCAGGGAACCCAATCCTCATCCCTCCTCCCATGGCACCTTCACACAGGTGGCATAAACACACACACACACACACACACACACACACACACACACACACACACACACACCATATCCATAAAACTAATAGGTAATTTTTTAAAGAGAGGGATGTTTATGACACAGAAATCATGCTCACCTTTAATCTGGGTCACACTTTCTGCTGGAAGCCTATATAGGAGGGCAATGGGAGAGGGAAGGAGGTGTGTTCCTTCTTTGCCTGCTGCCCTCACCAAATACTTGTACTTTCCATTCTCAGCTAGTCATTGGTATATGGCAGCCTTTAAGTGTAAGGATTCTGTCCTTAATTACGTCACCAGCCTGCAATGGTGTCCCAGCCTAAAAAGCAGGTGTGCCCTCTGTGCGTTCTCTTTTCCGCACTCTCTCTCCTTCCATACTCCCCCTCCACAACTCTCTCTCTCTCTCTTTCTCTCTCTCTCTCTTCCCCCCTCTCCCAATAAAGCTCTAGAAAGGTAACCATGGCTCGGGATTCTTCTGTCCAGCACTCTCCTCTGTTGGCATGGCCACCATGGGCGGTGGCCAACCACAAGCGCCGCCACTTCACCAACATTTGGTGCTGTGACTCAAATAGACCACCAAGGACCTGCTGACAGCTACCACTTGCCGCCGCCTCTGCTGGACCCCTACACAGCTACCACTACTGATACAGCCATGATTCTTCACCACAGTGAGTCTGCCATTCTCTCGGCTGTAGTCTGAGCTATATTCTTTGTGACAGATACTCCAGGGATTGTCCTTGGGCTGTGCTGGCAATGGCAGGCACATTTTCGCTCCTGAGGAGGGGGTCAATGCTGTCTAGGGTCCAAAGGTGGACCAACTCCAGTGGAGCTGCAGCCTTTCCCATCCCTTGAAGAGGATTGGAACTTGAGCTGATTCTTAGATCCCTCTTCAATCTTTGGGGACACCTGAGATTGGAGTCTGATCCTGGTTTGTTATTTTAATTTTTTATTTTTCTCTCAGCTACAGCCATGGGACAAAGAGGCAGATACATTTACCACCTACATTGGCAGATAGGGGCGGGTTCCGGTAAACTTGGCCACATAACAGCGTTGCAGGAACTTCTGCCAGTGAACAGGCAAATAAAAGAGTTACTTTATCCCCAAATTTTCTGCTAAAGCTCGCAACCCTTCCCACCCCCCATTTCTGCCTCTGCCACGTGCAACCTTTTCTGTCTGACTTCTGCTGGCAGTGGGCGGGATCAAAAGGGCAGGCTTGGGCGGCTTCTAAGACTCTCGCCCTAACTTAACTCCACACACTCATTCTCAAACTGCCTTGAGAGACACAGACAGATCTGGAAGTGGCTAAGATCCATACAAATAAGTTTACAATAGTCAGGATGGCTCCTAAGCCCAAAAATCAGCTTATAGCCTCAGACAAGTCTTCCAAAAGGATGAGTTTATAGTCTGCCTATTGGCAGATCTTCCAAAATCTGTCCTTAAGCCACCAATCATCAGGAAAAAAATTCAAGACACAGAATAAAATCCATCTCTTGTTTCCCAGACCTCTGCCGACTAAAACTTAAGCATCTGGAGAGCAAGGCTCCTGACCCCATAGGCAAAAGAGTCATCTGTGGCATTTAAGGTGTGCCAGGGAAGAGATAAAAGCCCAAAAACAAAATTGCCAAGTGCTGGCACTCGCTGACTCCTGGAAGCTGTTGGGTCCCTGTTTTAAGTGAGGAAAAGGCCATAGGCTAGCAAATGCTCTGCCAGGCCATCAACAGCCTTGTTAAAAGTGCCGCCTAGAAAGACAACCAGTCAGCTGACTGCTCCCAGGCACCAAGACACATGGGTACATCAAGCAAAACCTCCAGCAGACCTACGCTTGGCTACAGACATGTCAGGGAACCCAGAATGCAGCAGGGAAGTGATCTGTTTCTTTCCTTCTGGACACCAAAACCACTGACTCAGTCCTGGGAGTTTTGGGATGTCACTTCTCTTTTCTAGTGTCAGGTACAGAGGACAGCCTTATTTACCTCACCAGATTTAATTGCACTTTCAGAGTTACTTAATGAAAAAAAATTTCCAGCTAAGATAAGAGCTCATTGTCTCACTTCAAAGTTACCGCCTGTGTTTATCATGTGCATACAGACAGGGCCATGATCTTTGCCTTGTCCCTAATTCTAAAAAAATAAGTTCTCATGCACCACAAGCTTTTCTCTTCCCAGTTCCCTGTTCTAACTCACTGTTCAGCCAATGATACAGGACCACCACAGAACCAGGGTCCAAAGATCATCAAGTAAGAAACTGTAACAGCTAAAAGGTATTTACACCCCCAAACCCAAAAGTGTCTGGGTGCTACAAAAAATACTTTCATGTAAATATCTATTACTATAAGATGCTTTTAACAATTGATCACCTGTCTCCTGGGTGCCGAATTAGTAAAGGAAACAGGTGCTTTAAAATAATCTGTCTCTGATAAAGCTTAACATGTTTCAAAATTCATAGGGACAGGCCAGATCTACCTCAGATAAATGTCAACATAAAATAATAATGATTCTTTTCTCTCTAAGCTTTTTTCTGCATCACCAACATCTTGTCAAACAGAAAGTTCCCAGCCATAGCCAAGAGGGATACATGTCTCCAGAGTAAATGGATAACAAACAGAATCCCACAACTCCTGTGTACCTTGGAAGACTCCCCTTCTCCATTCCCCCAAGAGCCAACTGACATTCAAAAG